>NW_027126966.1:0-2000 GCF_037325665.1 Littorina saxatilis | reverse complement strand
GGATCGCCAGGAAAACCTAATGTATACCGGTGTGTGTCTTCGAATGTGCTTGCACCAACCATAGCAAAACAAGTAGGGCAATGAATTAAGTACAGGGGGAGAACTAAAAAGAACAGAAACACACACGCACAGAAAGCAATGCGAATACTAACCAGGAAATTAAAAGTACTTCACAAATGATGTCAACGAAAAGTGTTAGCAACCCACAAAGGATTGACAGACGGGCAAAGAGATTTAGATTTTTAATAAACATATCAGTGTATCCGAACAGCAACTAGCCCTCCAGTAATAGTAACAGCAAAATAAACACAAATAAACAGAAGGGACAAGAAGAAGGAAGAACGCAAGCTGTTGGCAGGCCATTGCTTTCTTCACAATAATAATAAAGCATTCTTCTATAGCGCTGTTCACCGCCAGATAACAGTCTCATGGCGCTTTACGAATCCATCATACAATACAAGCATCAATAGTTAACATTTTTCACAATGCGAATGATTAAGTTAAAGCCTCTAAACTAAACAACTCACTCAAGTTTTAACATTTCCCCCACAACTTCTAGCAGTAGCTGCCACTGGCATTACAGCCAGATAGCTGAAGGGATTCAAACCCCGAACAGTCAGCAGTCAAGGCAGCACCTCATCAGTCAGACCCCGGGGGACCCGAAACGACACTACAACGCCCAGAAGATCGCCGGGCAAACTAAGCACTCATCCATCTTGTGAGAAATGGCCTAATCGCGTGGGGAGAGCAGGTGAAAGATAGTTTTGTCTAGCACTGAGAGTGATCTCCCCTCCTTCCGCTTGATCCCGGTCAACTGTCAGATCGAGGCTGGAGAACAGGACTGGTGCAAACGGTGACGAATGTAGTAGTATACCTCTGTTAACAAAAAAATATTGAGGTTTAGGATTTGCATGTAAAGGTAAGCATTGCAGTGTTAGCAGTAATTTCTCCCATACTGGACACGTCTTTTTTTTTCTACAACAAAAAAACAACATGTTTGCGCAGAGAAAAAAGGAAGATTTTGTTTCGACAATGGATATTGAAATATTCGTATATGGTATTGACTTACTTTATACTTTCATTCTTACTGGGTAGTACTACTACCTCTGGTTCTTGAAAAAAAAACAAGCAATATTTGCCGTTTTCTCGGATAACGATTTTAGTCACACTTGACTCGAGTCTGACGTTATTTGAATCGAATGGCATTGTCAACACGTTGTCAAGAACTCTGAAAACCACCCAATAAACCAATCGCTGGACTAAAGCAATGCATTAACTATAGTCAACACAACTGTCAACAAAAGTCAGCCAACTCAGGTCTACTTTTTCTCCCAACATGACGAATACAAAAACAAGAAAGGTAGGTTGTTGGAACGTTTGTTATTGACAAAACAATACATTCACAGATATTTCGACCCAACGGTCTTTTAAGTGAACAGACAAACAAATATTCACACAAAACGTATCTTGATAGTTCTATAACTTATAATATTAACTTATCTTGGCAGTCTCTTTGTTTTTGGATTTTC
Source organism: Littorina saxatilis (assembly GCF_037325665.1). NCBI lineage: Eukaryota > Metazoa > Mollusca > Gastropoda > Littorinimorpha > Littorinidae > Littorina > Littorina saxatilis. Next base: position 471 of record NW_027126966.1, on the reverse strand, counting down.
CCAACATGACGAACATTCTAAACTTTTTCCCACCATACCTAACTGATTACCAAGAACACACACACACACACACACACACACACACACACACACACACACACACACACACACACACACACACACACACCGTCATTTGTATCAATTATACAGGGGTACGAAACCTGAGTCTACACCGTAGAAGTAGCGCAGACACTACATACCATTCTCAGCCAATGCCATCCATCTTGCAGAGAGTGGACAGTGGTCAGACACTCACGTGGTGTTAGTCTCAACAGGTGAATGCTTTGTCTCTGATGCCCCTCATCATTAGTGCAACAATCCTATACCTTGTATTAGGGATTTTCCCCTGGGTCACGGGCAGGCTAATGGTGGATGGATGGCTACGCACGACACCTGGAAACATACAATTATTTGGATATGAAAACGAAAGAGAACACTGTCACTGTCGATGGCGTCACATTTCTGATTAAA
>NW_027126965.1:25000-26437 GCF_037325665.1 Littorina saxatilis | reverse complement strand
GAGAGAGAGAGAGAGAGAGAGAGAGAGAGAGAGAGAGAGAGAAACTGAAACTGAAAATGAAACTGAAACTGAACTTTATTACCGAAGGATAGAGGTTTTAGGCAAAGCTTAATCTTACAACCTGTCCCTTATAAATACAAACACTTAATACAGACGCACAGAATATAGATAGTAACATTGACAAGGTTATTGTTTCTTACAGACGTACATAATGTAAATAGTAATAAGGAAAAGGGTTATGGTTTTGTATACACACTCAAAAATGAAAAAAAAAAAACCCAATATAATTATAGTGTGGAAATTGCAGCATAGTTGCAATAATGCATTGCAAATAAACATCCAAAACAACTAATAACAAAAGGGAGAAAAAAAATGTGGGGAGGAATTGTCCCAATCATTTGTATGTATATCATTATCATTACACACACATAAAGAACAAATCAAAATACAAACATAACTTGACTAAATGTAAAAAGCACTCAAATATCAGACATGGACAGTGTTCTATTCACCCATTAAGCGGGAATGAAACTGGCGCCTAAACGTTTTCATTGGATGTTCTCTGTGTATATTATCTGTATGTGTATCTTTCATTTTGTTTCCCACCCCTTCATATGGGGCTATGGCCTTACTGAATAAACCATATATCTATTCATCTCTGTCTGTCTGTCTGTTTGAGTGTCTGCCTGCCTGCCTACCTGCCTGCCTGCCTGCCTGCCTGGCTGTCTGTCTGTCTGTCTCTCACTCTCCACCTTAACTCTCTCTCTCTCTCTCTCTCTCTCTCTCTCTCTCTCTCTCTCTCTCTCTCTCTCTCTCTCTCTCTCTCTCTCTCTCTCTCTTTCTCTCTCTCACCTGTTGTAATTTGGAATTGTTGTCGTCGTCCAGGATGCGCTGTAGCTGAGCACAGCTGAGGTACGGCAGGAACAGAGTCTTCCTCACAGTCAGGCCGGGAGCGATGTCACTGACCATGTGTCTGGCGTGCACTTCACACTTGTCCAGCTGCTTGACCGCCTTGTCAATAACCTTGACCACCTCAGTGTCCGCTCGGCTTGCCTCGGTCTTACCGACAGACTTGATTTCTCCGACCAGGATACCATACAGTCGGTGAATCACTAGGATGTCAAAGTCTCCCTGTTTCCCGTGATGCCGAAGCTCCTTAGGTAAGGTTGCTGGCTTTGGGAGCTTGCCTGTGTGTTTGGCGTAGAACGGCTTGTTGAGGTAGTCCTTAAAGTTCAGCTCAGACACCACGAACATGATCTCCTTTCCGGAATATCCGAATTGCTGCAAGTTGTGCAGCACGTGCTGCTGGGCAAAGTCAGCCTGAATGTTGCCCTGCTGCTTCTGAAGCTGCTCACTAGAGGGCAGCACAAACACTTTCTGATCCGTACCGGGCACTGTGTCCGTGTTATAAGGCACCCGGGCAAGTTGGACAGGAGG
>NW_027126965.1:0-20000 GCF_037325665.1 Littorina saxatilis | reverse complement strand
TGACAGACATACCAACCATGCAACACAAATATCCCCCATCCTGCTAAAGGGGTTCAATTATGTACTTTTAATTGACGAATAAAGCGTTTATTTAGTGATAGATGAATGAATCAATCATTCAGTTGATTTCTTTCTTTCTTTCTTTCTTTATTTGGTTTTTAACGTCGTTTTCAACAATACAATACAATACAATACAATAACTTTATTAATCTCTAAAAGAGAAATTGCATTGCTGAGCTTTTGTGTCCGTAATAAAACATACATAAAACATTCAAAAATAAACATTTGTTCTTTGTCATTCATACATTCTTGTGTTCTTATACATTTCTTCAATTCATACATCAATATAGCTATTCTGATGAACACGTTGGGGAATTCGGGGGCTGTGATTGGATGGTCTCTTCCGATCATCAAAGCATAATGCGGCGGAAGTCGGCCATTTTATTCAATATCCAAAAGCATATTGTCGATAACAAAGACGCATGGTTCCGGTTTCTTCCACGTGTATAAAGTACACGCATACCTCGCCAGGTTTGTTTCTGTGACTAGTCGACAGACGATGCCATTTGCTTTGTGTGTTTTGTTGTTGTTTACTTACTGTACATGGCATACATTACGTGTAAAATCCAGTTCAACAAACCTTGCAAAGTTCAAGAAGCTGCAATCTGAAGCGACCTATCTCTGATTCTAGCAGACGATCTCTCCAATGTTTAACACAAAATCAGCAAACTCTCCTGTCACATAGAACGTCCATTGTATAGTGCAATGTTGAAATGAAGTTACCGGTCTGAAACATTTAGTCGTTTCTTCTGAGACAATCCTTGTTCTCTTATCATCTACAGATTTACCGCAGTCTTCACCACGCGAATTCCCAACAGAAGTCAGACTTTCCAACATACAATATACGTAGGCAAGCATGATACGTCATGACGTCATATGATTCCTAGCATATTGACGTAATGCTAAACATCCGGTTATCTCGAGTTTTCTCCGTAATACATGTCCGTGGATTTTTCAATGTTCGGTTATTTCCGTGGCTTCATGCGGAAAGGGAACCGTCGTCTGCAATCAGCGACATGGACCATTCTGGTACTTGTTGCTGACAAAAACATGATTTTAACACAGAATTTAATGTCAGAATAGCTATATAAACGCTATTGTGTTTTCATCGTAGCAATAGGGTCCGATATTTAGACTCGAACAAGTATAATGCGACTCGTCTTCGACTCGTCGGCATTATACTTGTCTCGTCTAAATATCGGGCCCTATTGCTACGCTGAAAAGGCAGGTTTCACGGTAATCAGACTCTTTGATGTGTGTAAACTTTGCCTTCAAATTACTTGCTTACTGTGTTGATTTTCATCATTTTTTCTGCTTGGCATGAGTAAGTATGGTATTTGCAATACAAAAAAATAAATAAAAGCTAAAATGTTTGTGTTTGAGCAATTATTTGAGCGAGTTTTTCGAAGCGAACGTGTGAATCCTGACAGACACCATTTCCTTCTGTCACATGACCCCATCTCAAAGTGTGATTCAACAGACACGAAAATAACACACAAAACTTATGATAATGGGGTTATTAATTCAATTAATACACAAGGTTAGTCTCTGTCTAGATAAACAAGTCGCGTAAGGCGAAAATACAATATTTAGTCAAGTAGCTGCCATTTTTCAGCAAGACCGTATACTCGTAGCATCGTCAGTCCACCGCTCATGGCAAAGGCAGTGAAATTGACAAGAAGAGCGGGGTAGTAGTTGCGCTAAGAAGGATAGCACGCTTTTCTGTACCTCTCTTTGTTTTAACTTTCTGAGCGTGTTTTTAATCCAAACATATCATATCTATATGTTTTTGGAATCAGGAACCGACAAGGAATAAGATGAAAGTGTTTTTAAATTGATTTGGACAATTTAATTTTGATAATAATTTTTATATATTTAATTTTCAGAGCTTGTTTTTAATCCGAATATAACATATTTATATGTTTTTGGAATCAGCAAATGATGGAGAATAAGATAAACGTAAATTTGGATCGTTTTATAAATTTTTATTTTTTTTTACAATTTTCCGATTTTTAATGACCAAAGTCATTAATTAATTTTTAAGCCACCAAGCTGAAATGCAATACCGAACCCCGGGCTTCGTCGAAGATGACTTGACCAAAATTTGAACCAATTTGGTTGAAAAATGAGGGCGTGACAGTGCCGCCTCAACTTTCACGAAAAGCCGGATATGACGTCATCAAAGACATTTATCAAAAAAATGAAAAAAACGTTCGGGGATTTCATACCCAGGAACTCTCATGTCAAATTTCATAAAGATCGGTCCAGTAGTTTAGTCTGAATCGCTCTACACACACACACACACACACACACACACACACACACACACACACACACACACGCACATACACCACGACCCTCGTTTCGATTCCCCCTCGATGTTAAAATATTTAGTCAAAACTTGACTAAATATAAAAAGGGAAAAAATATCAAATGGGAGCATAAAACCGTTTCTGGAAAAATTTTCAATCGCCACCGAAAGTGTCTGTCAGTAAAAAAACCACGTGCTTTGTTTGCAAAGCAAAGCCTAATTTTACACATCGCGTGCTTTTGTCTGTTATTCTTGCTTGTGAACATCAATTTATTGATGTTCTTCACTGGAAAGCAGGTGTATCATCAACAGTATCACAAAATCGCAAAGAATGAACATTTTTGTTGTGATCCGACCGGTGTCTGTAGACTGAATCACACGTTCGGCAAACTTTGTTTTTAACGGAAATAACCGAGCCTTTCATCGGAAACGACGTTTCAACCGCTTCAGATAGTCTGCAGGAAGAAAAAGAGGAATGCGATACCCAGTGAGTAAAACATTTAATCGTTTTTAGTGCCTTTTGATCAAGTTTTGTTGCGTCTGTCAGCAACGTTCGTCAACCCAACGTTCGACACAGCGACGCACGCATACGGATTTGCAGCGTTTGCATTCGGAAAGTGAGGGATTTGTGAGTTCGTTTGCATAATTTCAATCGCTAGTAGGTTTTCCCTTCGTCTCCCATTGTTGTGTTTGCATGTTATTGGCATTTCATTGTGTAAATTGAAAGTTTGTGAGTAACAGTAGTACAATCTGTCGAACGTTGGCGACGCTGACAGACGGAAATATCGAACGTTGCCTTCAATGACAGAAGGGCTTGGCGATCGTACTTTCGATTCGTAGGAACACAATATGGAGACAGCAATGTGCGCTCGTTACCACAACGGTCATGAACCGGTGTAACACAAAATTTTTACTCCACGAAAAATTGACTCCGGAGTAAACTTCCAGTAAAAATCTTGTACGAAAAAAGAACTCCACAAGGAACTAAATTTTTACTCCCCAAATATTTACTCCCAGTAAACATCTCGTACGAGAAACTTAGGGCCTACTCCTTCGTTTATAATTCGCGCAATATCCCATTTACGTGCAATCCCGTTTTGCCGCCGTCCCATTTTGGCGACATTTCACAAGCCAAGCGTCATCTTACTACCGCATCCCATTTTGGCGCAATCCCGTTTCGCCGCTATCCCATTTTTTTTTTGTTTTTTTTTTTTTTTACATTTAGTCAAGTTTTGACTAAATGTTTTAACGTAGAGGGGGAATCGAGACGAGGGTCGTGGTGTATACATGTGTGTGTCTGTCTGTCTGTGCGTGTGTGTGTGTGTGTGTGTGTGTGTGTGTGTGTAGAGCGATTCAGACCAAACTACTGAACCGATCTTTATGAAATGTGACATGAGAGTTCCTGGAAATAATATCCCCGGACATTTTTTTTTTCGATAAATACTTTTGATGACGTCATATCCGGCTTTTTGTAAAAGTTGAGGCGGCACTGTCACACCCTCATTTTTCAATCAAATTGATTGAAATTTTGGCCAAGCAATCTCTGAAGAAGGCCGGACTTCGGTATTGCATTTCAATTTGGTGGCTTAAAAATTAATTAATAACTTTGGTCATTGAAAACCTGAAAATTGTAAAAAAAAATAATTTGTTTTTAAAACGATACAAATTTACGTTCATCTTATTCTTCATCATTTTCTGATTCCAAAAACATATAAATATGTTACATTCGGATTAAAAACAAGCTCTGAAAATTAAAAATATAAAAATTATTATTAAAAATAAATTCCGAAATCGATTTAAAAACAATTTTATTTTATTTCTTGTGGGTTCCTGATTCAAAAAGCATATAGATGTGATATGTTTGGATTAAAAACACGCTCAGAAAGTTAAAAATAATAGAGATAAAGAAAAGCGTGCTATCCTTCTCAGCGCAACTACTACCCCGCTCTTCTTGTCAATTTCACTGCCTTTGCATCGAGCGGTGAACTGACGATGCTACGAGTATACGCTCTTGCTGTAAAAATGCAGTGAGTTCAGTTTCATTCTGTTAGTTCGACAGCTTGACTAAATGTTGTACATGAACAAAGTATGCAAACCAGATGATCCAGCGACGTCCTTCCCAATTTATGTCCAATGGACGTCTACCCACAACACGCCACTGGATGCCGCGTGGTCAGCCAACCATGTGGTGCCGGGCCAGTCGTGAAAACCAGGTTCTTTGTCCCACAGTGAGACATTCAAGTTGGGGACTTTGTGACCGCTGACTTTGTCAGCATGGATGCCATGGAAAGGTGGAGAGATACAGGGCGGTGATCATCCCCTAGTCAACCCATTTCCCCGATGGGCCAGATCGAGAGGAGATCTGTGTGAAGTGTTTGCGCGCAAAAGACAATGGGAGATACTATGTCTTTCCTAATGTTGATGACATTTCATGCTTGCCAATGGCTCAGATAAAAAAATCCCACCAACCAACCATGAACAACAGGGGAATTACTTTTTTTGACATGTGACCAAGTCTCATTTGAGCGTTCACAGTGTTACCTGAGAATAGCACACCCCCTTGAATTGGGACCAAAGAAAAAGCGTTGTATATATATATATATGCATTTTTGAATGCTTTTCTAAAGTCATAAGTTCATTTGGGAAAATTTGTTTTTTTAGGGATTGTTTTGCTGAATGCATGCAGTTAAGAAATTGACCCCGTTTTCAAATTTAGGGGGTAGGGTTGCCCCATAGCCCACGTATGTCTGTGTGACTGTGTCAAATATCAATCTACTTTGCGTACAAAATGTATAGATGTTTGTTTTTCGATTTTAGAATGATTTCTTAAGCTGGCTAGAACTTCTGAGGTCTACAGGAAACGATAAAGATAAAAAATGTACAAAATATAAGTAGCGTCCTTTATCTTACCATTGTTCTGATCAATGCTGTCCCTTTATTTGCAAGTTAACCATTTTTCTTAATGTGTTCAAGGAGTATGTTAAAAATTATTATCAATGGTTGCTTTAAACAGCACCTTTGGGCAGTTATTATGCACTGAAGTTGTAAAAGCATGTTTTGGGGTTTTTAGGATATAGCGTCTTGGAACGCCAATCATCTTGGAAATACGAATGTTCATATAATTTTTTTTACTGTTTTGGATAGATAAAAAGTTGAACTCTTGGTGCAAACTGTTTTTTGGCCCCTGTTGGACTATTTATTATTTTGGAATATTGTGTGTGAGGGGGAAACTGCAATCCTCAATATCATGAAACGTGCCAAAATACAATAGCTGGTAATATTCTATCATGTATCGATTGGACATTGGATTTCCCTTCTTTGAGTCATGTGACGTCAGAGGCCGACAAAACTTTATAATTTGGCTTTTCAGGTTGACCGAAACTTCAAAGGAACTAAAAAACAAAAAACGTCATGTGTTTGATTGCATGTGTGTGTGCTGTTCAATGTCAAAACAACAACAAAGTGAGTACATGACGTGTGTTTTGTAGTTCCTTTGAAGTTTCGGTCAACCTGAAACGCCCAAATATGAAGCTTATGTTTGATTGCATACATGTGGATTGCATGCATGTGTGTGTGTGCTCGTTCAATCGTCAAAACAACAACAAAGTCATAGTACCTGAAAGGAATTCGATCGATACATAAATGTTATTTGCGTGTTTGACCAAAATATGACATTTTACACAGATCTCGACAGTCATTGTTCACCTCGACCGCTTGCGCGGTCTCGGAGAACAATGACTGTCTCGATCTGTGTAAAATGTCATATTTTGGTCAAACACGCAAATAACGTATAATATTCAAGGTTATATCGCGACGGATTCAGCTGATTAAAAGCATAACATTAATGACATAATTTATAGTAAGCTATGTTTCATCCTTCAATCAATGCTGCAAATTCGTCACGGAGAACATGAGTACCTCAGAAGAAGCACGTAAACAGTGCAAGTCCAAGGGAAATAACAGTGTAAACATGAGTGCGATCAGGAAGAACACGAAGTTACTTCCCCCTTGCTGTCTGAAGCAGAGCAATGTCAAGGGGATGGTTTTACTTTCTCTGCCAGAACAAAGACACACAGATACAGTGCGGCTCACCACCTAAGATCTGGTCAGGCTGATATGGGAATATAATATCCCCCACACGGACACATACCAAAAATCAAAACTCTGCATGCTCTCTGTCGTGAGTTGGAACATCTTGATGAATGAATTTGTAAAAAGCCATTGATTCATCAGAATGTTCCCATTGTGGACTTAGAGCATCAGGGCTGGAGGAATTTTACGTCAAAGTTACAGTAATGATATAATATGAGTGCTTTTTCTTCATGTTGGTCAACATTATTTCTAAAATAATGTGTTAGTTTTACTTGAAAAGCGACTGAAAGTGAAAGACCATGACTGCTTGCTACACCATCATCTGGAGCATAATAATGAACATATGAACGGTAGCAACTGTGAACTTGATCATTACATTTGATGTCGTGTGTGTGTGTGTGTGTGTGTGTGTGTGTGTGTGTGTGTGTGTGTGTGTGTGTGTGTGTGTGTGTGTGTGTGTGTGTGTGTGTGTGTGTGTGTGCGTGCATGTGTGCGGGTGTGCGTTCGTGCGTGTGTGTGTGTTTGTGTGTGTGTGTCTGTCTGTCTGTGTCTGTGTGTGTGTGCCGGTGTCGGTATGTCTCTGTCTTTCTAAATGTCTGTGTCTGTCTGAATAGTTTTCTCGGATGGAATTTCATTCCTTCAAACACATTATCCGCGGATACGCCGTCTCAGAGAACAGTGGCTGTCTCGATCTGTGTAAAATGCCATATTGTGTCGAACAATGCAACAATAGTGTCTTTTTCATTGTCATTAACCTGTATCACGATGTCTGCCATTTGTCTGCAGGGCAAGCGGGTACAGGGAGGGGAGCGGTTACCATAGCAACCATTTACACAGCTCCTGAGATGTCAAATACAGACAGCATGGCGACAGCTGTGCATGAAATGTGTTGGATAGAACAAAGAAACTTACAATGAAGACAAAGAAACTGACCGCTAAAACAATGAAACAGACAGTCAATACCATGAAACTGACACACAGTCAAAACCATGAAACTGACACACAGTCAAAACCATGAAACTGACACACAGTCAATACCATGAAACTGACACACAGTCAAAACCATGAAACTGACACACAGTCAATACCATGAAACAGACAGTCAAAACAATGAAACAGACAGTCAAAACCATGAAACTGACAAACAGTCAAAACCATTAAACTGACACACAGTCAAAACCATGAAACAGACAGTCAAAACCATGAAACTGACAAACAGTCAAAACCATGAAACTGACAAACAGTCAATACCATGAAACTGACACACAGTCAAAACCATGAAACTGACACACAGTCAAAACCATGAAACTGACACACAGTCAATACCATGAAACTGACACACAGTCAAAACCATGAAACTGACACACAGTCAAAACAATGAAACACACAGTCAAAACCATGAATCTGACACACAGTCAAAACCATGAAACTGACACACAGTCAAAACAATGACACTGACACACAGTCAAAACCATGAAACTGACACACAGTCAAAACCATGAAACTGACACACAGTCAAAACAATTTAACTGACACACAGTCAAAACCATGAAACTGACAAACAGTCAAAACAATGAAACTGACACACAGTCAAAACAATGAAACTGACACACAGTCAAAACCATGAAACTGACAGTCAAAACAATGAAACTGACACACAGTCAAAACAATGAAACTGACACACAGTCAAAACAATGAAACTGACAAACAGTCAAAACAACTAAACTGACACACAGTCAAAACCATGAAACTGACAAACAGTCAAAACAATGAAACTGACACACAGTCAAAACAATGAAACTGACACACAGTCAAAACCATGAAACTGACACACAGTCAAAACAATGAAACTGACACACAGTCAAAACCATGAAACTGACAAACAGTCAAAACATTGAAACTGACAAACTGTCAAAATAATGAAACTGACACACATTCAAAACAATGAAACTGACAAACAGTCAAAACCATGAAACTGACACACAGTCAAAACCATGAAACTGACACACAGTCAAAACAATGAAACTGACACACAGTCAAAACAATGAAACTGACACACAGTCAAAATAATCTGTGGAAGATGAGGCCGTGCTGTGATCTTCGATATGATAGACTTTGAGGTGCAGGATCCCTATCGTAGGCACGTGAAGCTTGCTGTCAATGTTAAGGGCTTGTGTTCATCACCATATACCTGCCCACTGCAGTCAGGCTGTGTGTTCTATCAACGTGTTGTCTGTCCTTGTTCTTCTTGTTCTTGTTCTTGTTCTTGTTCCTCTTACAGGCTAATATTTCGCCTCTCAGGACAATATTATGGGTTATATGATTCGAGTGTTACGCCCTCACGGCTTTTGACGAGATACACAAGTGTATGCGTGTTTAGGTGGTATCAGCCATCTGCACTTATGGCAGAAATGACCGAGGTCTTTTGCGTGTCATTGTGGTGACACGGGGGTGGGACATGGCTTCCGTCTCTAGGTCTGCACATAAAGCTGACCCGTGTCCGTCCCGGCCCTTGTGCTGCTGGACCTTTCCGCGGCCTTCGACACGATCGACCATCAGCTACTCGTCGATCGCCTCAGTTCCACGTTCAGCATTCACGACACCGCCCTCTCTTGGTTCCGGAACTACCTCCAGAACCACTCTCAGACTGTCACCTATTCGTTCTCTTCTCAGCCTGTCCCTGTCCGCCTCGGCGTCCCACAAGGGTCTGTCCTCGGCCCTGTCCTTTTCACCCTGTACACCCAACCACTCTCCCTGGTCATCGAACGCCACGGCTTGAACTACAACTCCTTTGCCGATGACACGCAGCTCCAAAACAGCGCCAAGCCGGAGGACGTTGACCATCTCCTGGGATCCATCTCCAGTTGTTTCACTGACATCAAGAACTGGATGACTGAGAACAAGTTGAAGCTGAACAGTGAGAAGACAGAGGCCCTTCTCGTTGGAACACGACAGAAGATTGCTTCCCTCACTGTGACCGACCTCCAGCTGGATGACGCGACTGTTCCATTCTCCCCTGCTGTCAAGAGCCTTGGCGTCTTTCTCGACTCCACTCTCTCCATGCAGACACACATCTCCTTCATCATCAAGACCTGCTTTTTCCACCTACGACGCATCGCCTCCATCCGTCGCTACCTCACCCACGACGCCTGTGTCAAGCTGGTTGTCTCTCTCATCTTTAGTCGTCTGGACTACTGCAACTCCCTTCTGGCTGGCCTCCCCGCCTCATCCATTCATGGCCTACAACGAGTCCAGAACGCTGCTGCCAGGCTGACGTTGAGGAAGACGAAGCGAGACCACATCACCCCCCTACTTCGCTCCTTGCACTGGCTCCCTGTCAACACCCGAATCTCCTACAAACTGTCCACTCTGGTCTACAAGTGTCTCAACGACTCTGCTCCCGAGTACCTTCAATCCTCCCTGGACCTGTACACCCAGCCCTCCGACCGTCCCCTTCGTTCTGCTGCTGACCCACTCCGCCTTCACATCCCTCGCTCGAAACTCGCATCTGCTGGTCAGCGTGCATTTCCCTCCGCGGGCCCCTCCGTCTGGAACTCCCTACCGCTTGAGCTTCGCCAGAGCCCCTCTCTTGACGCGTTCAAGAGTAGGTTGAAGACTCAGTTCTTCCCGTAGCTGGCTGCGACTTTCATGTTCGACGTGATGTGTTGTGCCCCAAAAGACATTCTTGTGCTGTGCTCTCTAAGAGGTGTTTTCTTTATGTTTGATATTATTTTGTTTGGACCTAGCTATTGATGTGTACATTGTTGTTAAACAGTTGTTTGTTGTATGTTTATCAGGGTTTGCTAGTGTGTGATAGGGTTTGTGTCCGTCTGTAGATGTTAGTTTCTTTGTTAGTCCTGTGTTGACAACTCTTCGACAAGTGTTTAGAACTGTACCCACGGAATACGCGCTATATAAGCTTCATATTGATATTGATTGATTGATTAAATTTGAACCTGTGACCTTCCGATCACAAGTCTAGTGCTCTACCAACTGAGCAGCCGCTAAATGATTTGCTGATATTGTACATGTATTGTTTTGGTCACGTAATGTAGGCTTTTTTGCTTGAGCTTGTGTCCTCGTTGAATACTGGTTATTGTTTTGTTTCAAGTATTATGTATGAATAACTTCTTCTTTTGTTTAACCATTAGCTAATTTTGTAATTGACTTAGTGCGAAAAAGTGGAGCTGAAAAGGGTGACAATTGTATTTCACAATAAAAACCTCAGTGATGTGCAACTGAAATGTCCTAATTCTTGTTAGTTTTGCGTGAACAAGTGAATGAATATGTCACGGTAGAGACGAAGATCTGGCAGAAACGTCGTTTCTACCGGTAGAGACGAGGATCGTCGTTTCTACCGGTAGAAACGACGATCCTCGTTTCTACCGGTAGAAACGACGTTTCTACCAGTAGAGATGACGATCGGAGTTTCTACCGGTAGAAACGACGATCGGAATAAAACGTTTGTGTGTGTGTGTGTGCAATGTGGGTGATTTTGTCAATTATGAACACAATTCTATCTTACCGGAATGAACTCATTTTTAACGTTGTTTACAGAGCACGTGCGTTTGTGGGAAATGTATTGAGAATGTCAGCAAATATTGTTCACCCACTAGCTACTACAACTGCCTTCACTGACCAGACGAAGACAGCAATCACAACTTTTTTTTCCTTCAGAGTGAACACAATTCGTGAAATATCTCTGTTAGTTTGACTTCCGAAAACAGTATTCCACAGACCTTCAATATTCTTATAGCCAGCTATTTTGCTATTTGCTAAAGATTGTTGACAATGGAACAAAAAGAAGAGTTCTACAAATTGTTAAGGCTTCACATTGATTCAACAAAAAGAGACTCGTTTACGATAACACAAGACAAGTACACACAGGCTATATCAGCCTTGCCGTTGGATAAGGGCGAGAAGTGTGGGAATGGCACTTCAAACTGCAGAGAATCGGTGGCCAAATCATATTGTATTGCAAAAAAGCAAGTGTGCCCGTAGTGTGCAAGGAAGACCCAATGTAACACCGCTAAATGCAAGTGCAAGCGGGCAGCAGTAGGCTACCCTGCTCTACAAAATGTCACCCTAAATCCACCCGATCGTGTCTGAACAAAGACAATCACTCTGGTGGGTGAGTGTACCCCTCTTCTGACAATTCTTCTAGTGCACTAAATGCAGTTCCAAACTGTCTAGTGATGAGCAAGCCTTTTATGGGGGGGGGGGGGGAGGGGGAGAGTTCCCTTGTGTATTATTTTTGCTATTTGAGTTGACTTTTACCAGCTGTTTTAAAGACTTGTGTATTATTTGTGCTATGTGAGGTGACTTTTACCAGCTGTTTTAAAGACTTGTGTATTATTTGTGCTATGTGAGGTGACTTTTACCAGCTGTTTTAAAGACTTGTGTATTATTTGTGCTATGTGAGGTGACTTTTACCAGCTGTTTTAAAGACTTGTGTATTAGTTGTGCTATGTGAGGTGACTTTTACCAGCTGTTTTAAAGACTTGTGTATTAGTTGTGCTATGTGAGGTGACTTTTACCAGCTGTTTTAAAGACTTGTGTATTAGTTGTGCTATGTGAGGTGACTTTTACCAGCTGTTTTAAAGACTTGTGTATTAGTTGTGCTATGTGAGGTGACTTTTACCAGCTGTTTTAAAGACTTGTGTATTATTTGTGCTATGTGAGGTGACTTTTACCAGCTGTTTTAAAGACTTGTGTATTATTTGTGCTATATGAGTTGACTTTTACCAGCTGTTTTAAAGACTTGTGTATTATTTGTGCTATGTGAGGTGACTTTTACCAGCTGTTTTAAAGACTCTTGCATTAGTTGTGCTATGTGAGGTGACTTTTACCAGCTGTTTTAAAGACTCATGCATTAGTTGTGCTATATGAGTTGACTTTTACCAGCTGTTTTAAAGACTCTTGCATTAGTTGTGCTATGTGAGGTGACTTTTACCAGCTGTTTTAAAGACTCATGCATTAGTTGTGCTATGTGAGGTGACTTTTACCAGCTGTTTTAAAGACTTGTGTATTATTTGTGCTATGTGAGGTGACTTTTACCAGCTGTTTTAAAGACTTGTGTATTATTTGTGCTATGTGAGGTGACTTTTACCAGCTGTTTTAAAGACTCATGCATTAGTTGTGCTATATGAGTTGACTTTTACCAGCAGTTTTAAAGACTCATGCATTAGTTGTGCTATGTGAGGTGACTTTTACCAGCTGTTTTAAAGACTTGTGTATTATTTGTGCTATGTGAGGTGACTTTTACCAGCTGTTTTAAGGACTCTTGTGTATTATTTGTGCTATGTGAGGTGACTTTTACCAGCTGTTTTAAAGACTTGTGTATTAGTTGTGCTATGTGAGGTGACTTTTACCAGCGGTTTTACTGATGACAAGATCAAAGTTTCTCTTGCTTTCAACTAGCAACCATCTGTTTTAAAAACTCTTGTGTATTATTTCTTCGTTTCTACCGGTAGAAACGTCGTTTCTACCGGTAGAAACTCCAATCGTCGTCTCTACTGGTAGAAACGTCGTTCCTACTGGTAGAAACGAGGATCGTCGTTTCTACCGGTAGAAACGACGATCCTCGTCTCTACCGGTAGAAACGTCGTTTCTACCAGATCTTCGTCTCTACCGTGACATATATACATATACGAATCACACACACTCACACACAAACTCACACTAGCGCGTCACCTTATTCCCACTACTATGAGTTATACACAACTACAATAAGCGATAAACGTTTCATATGCTGATCAGGATGCAATGAACTTTGACACGCTCCAATTAAAGCCCATTATAGGGGCCGGTGTCCGTCTCTCTCCTTGAGGATAAAAGGGCTCACAGTCTTTTCAACATTGTTATCAAAAACCTGGAAAGCTCCTCGGAGCTAGTACTGTCTCAATTATCCACCGATCGCCGTAGGTCGAAGTTGAAGACTATCAAGTGTATGCATGTTGTAGAGGTGGAAGGTGCACAGAAAATGGAAGCAATCATTACAATCAAACTTTGTTTCCTGATTCCAAAAACATATAGATATGATATGTTTGGATTAAAAACACGCTCAGAAAGTTAAAACGAAGAGAGGTACAGAAAAGCGTGCTATGCAGCACAGCGAAACCACTACAGCGCTGAACAGGCTCGTCAGTTTCACTCCGTTTTGCACAAGCGGCGGACTACGGTCATTGTGAAAAAATGCATTGCGTTCAGTTTCATTCTGTGAGTTCGACTGAGCTTGACTAAATGTTGTATTTTCGCCTTACGCGACTTGTTTTCTAACCTTCATCTGTCCGACACGTGCGATCTCACTTTTTCAGTTAGTTATTTTTTCCCTCTAACATCTGGTTGCCAGACTTCCGTCAACCTCTTGTCAAATGTCACACTGTGATTCTCACGTATCTGATCGCTTCTTTAAGAGCACTTGACAGTGTCCAGTCAATCACTTCTTTCAGACGGGTCATAACATTGCAAAGGCTCCTGATTGCCCCGCTCCTGTACGCTTCGTTGGGAAAAGTCGAAGAGGCTAGCGGAAAACTTGGGGGGGGGGGAGGGTCTATGGGGGGGGGGGGGGAGGGGGAGGGGGAGGGGGATCTTAGATTGAGAGGAGACGGAATGCATGGAACGGAACTTTTATGAATCGTTTTGTAGTTTTTGTGTCTGGGGCATGTGTACACTACATTGGGGTGTGCACGTTAAAGATCCCACGATTGACAAAAGGGTCTTTCCTGGCAAAATTGTATAGGCGTAGAT
Organism: Littorina saxatilis; assembly: GCF_037325665.1. NCBI lineage: Eukaryota > Metazoa > Mollusca > Gastropoda > Littorinimorpha > Littorinidae > Littorina > Littorina saxatilis. Next base: position 5,788 of record NW_027126965.1, on the reverse strand, counting down.
AAAAATGTCCACCAAAATACCCGTGTGACCTGGAATAATAGGCCGTGAAAGGTGGATGCAGCGCCTAAAGGCAGTCGATCTACTGGCCGATGTGAATGCGTGATATATTGTGTAAAATATTCCATCTCACACGGCATTAATAGGTAACATGCGCCTTGAGTCGCCTTGTGTGGTGAGATACGTGCGCGATATAAATCCTCGTAAATAAATAAAATAAATAAATAAATGTAAACAAAACAAAAATGAGCAAAATTCTGAGAGAAAAACGGGAGCTTTATCAAAGCAAATTTGTTTTACAGTTGTTGTGATTATTTAACGACAAGAGGAGACACAATACAATTTTTTTATACTTTTGATTTCTAAGAGTTGAAATCAATTACGCAGATATATTATAAGTCTACAAAGCCATGACGGTGCCAAAATAGCATGATAGCATTTTTGAATATTTCACTAATCAGAGCAGCAGAATTCTAACTTCATTATATAAAATCAATCTAATCAATGAATTTAGTAAGCACTGATCATTAAAAAATCTCACAACTTAAGAACATCATACCTCTGCATAAATTACGCTTATGCAGTATGTTTCTTCCGATTAATGCAAACACTTTTTTTTTACAGAGCAGGGACCCGGCATTGATACCGTCACCTGAAAATCAGTGGCTGTGTTGTAAGACCTACATTTTGTAATTGACAATGACTTGAAAAGGCACGTGTCCTAAGCATATAGGAAAGGTAATACATGTACACTCAACGGTGTCTTTTGCACACTGCTATCTGACAAATTATTTAGAGCGGTCATCAGAAGCAGGCGACGATAGTCGATCGAGTGATTTATTACCCACGGGGGGTTGAGGCTGCAGACAATTAACTGTGAACTGAGAAGGGGTAAGCGGTGGGGGCGGAGGGGGGGGGGGGGTAAAAGGGTGGGGTGACAGGCATAAAATAATGAAAACTTGTTACGGTCCGACTTTGGGTTTGGTGTGTGTTGGCTACGCTGATGTCTCAAGTAGACTCACGTTCATAAGGGGGTGGGCAAATCAACATGGTCGGCAATTTTATGATCCAGGTCGACAAAAGACAGTCAAGTGTGTAATTAGCCAATCAGTCAGATGACATCAAGGTGTAAAGTTCTGAATTCTTCTCATACCACCGTTCCGACCTCATCTCTCGGACAAAAGTTGGACAACCAAGTTTTGGAAGAAATTTTCAAGGAACAATGACATCACAGGTTTCTGGAAAGCAAGGATTTGGGACAAAAGAAAGAATAACTGACACTATGACACACACACACACACACACAAACACACACACAGGCACGAACTCAAACAAACACACTGGCACACCACACACACACACACTGACACCACACACACACACACACCGACACCACACACACACACACACACACACACACACTCACACTCACACACTCACGCACGAACACATTCATACAAACTTGCGCGCGCGCGCACTGATTTCTAAACAACAACAACAATAAGCAGTGAACGATGCATGCTAATCATGAGGCAAGAAATGAATGTGGCAAGTTTGATTCAACTTTGACCCGCTCTAAATCCCACGTTGTACACAGGAGCGGTGTCCGTCTGTCTCCCTGAGGATGAAAGGGCTCACAGTTTCCAAAACTTGTGATCAAAATCAAAGTCTTTCAGTAACCTACAATACAATACAATACAATACAATAACTTTATTAATCTCTAAAAGAGAAATTACATTGCTGAGCGTTTGTGTCCGTAATAATAACATACATAAAACATTCAAGATAAACATTTGTTCTTTGTCCTGAGAAAATATAGCACATTGGTTATCACATAAGAAAGTATATTAAAAATAAATTAACATGCATTCACCATCAACAATGCACAAAAGAAAGTCAGCACCTTGCCGGTTATCACATATTGTCTAAGATTAAGAGAGTAGAATGCAAAACAAAATCAACAATACTGAAACAATACAGAACACTGACCCCGTGCATCAGAGCGACAACACCAGCATCTACCGCCCCACCTGAGAATTGAAGATGTGAATTGCAGATGGAATGAACGAATTTCTGTAGCGTGTGGATCTTGCGGTTGGTTGTCTGAATCTGTTGCTCCTGTCTGTCCGTCTACTGTCAAATTCCGGTCTGAGTGGGTGCGAGTCGTCAGCCAAAATCTTCTGTAACTTGTCAGTCAGTCGTCGTTCATGTGTTGATGTGAAATTGTTGGAAAGCTACTTAGAGTGCTGTCTCAATTATCCCCTTATCGCCGTAGGTCGAAGTTGAGGACTATCAAGTGTATAGGGAGGGGTAGGGGGAGGGTGGAAGGGAATTGTTACGACACGACTTTGTCGTGTAAAAGGAAATGATGGGTGGCACGCGGATATCCGTGGGATGTTCAGACATGGAAATTGCTCGAAATAACGATTATGTATTAAACTCATAGCTCATGGATTTCCATTAAGTACTTTTACCCCGCGTTGTACTTGAAGTCCGACACCTAGTGTGAAAACGATCGTTCAATAGTCCAACATATTTCTGCCCCTTTTCCCGTTTAACCCCCAAATAACAACAACTACAACAAAGACAGCAAGAGCGACGACGACGACAACAAAATGTTGGAACCAAATTGAAATCATTGCAAACAAGACACCAGCAAATGTCGGACACCTACATGGTGGTTTTCAAGTCCCTCATTTTGTTACATCCCCCATACAAAACACTTTACCTATTGATCTTGTTATTTGGTTAGTTAATTTGAAATTAATGTTAAAGTTCCTAATTTGTTATCTAAATTTCGCCATAACGCATTTATTAACTCATTCATTTATTAACTTATTTATGTATCATTTCCCGTCGCGATATAACCTTGAATGGTTGAAAACGACGTTAAACACCAAATAAAGAAAGAAAGATGTATCATTTCCCTATTCGTCTATTTGTTTATTTTTTTTATTTCAGTTATTTCGGCATGTAGGTATTTCGGTTGTAAGCAATTCAGTTATAATAAAACAAATTCACCCATTATTAGAAAGGGGAAAACAAATTGGAATGTCGGGTGCACATTCCAAGTTGATCCCTTTTTTAACTAAAAATAGCGCGCGTTATTACTAACAATGCTCTTGTACACGCTTATAAAATATAAAGCCCACATGTTAAAATACCTTGACAACTACAAAGTGGGAAATTACAACGACGGTCAACAGTCAGAGTTATATATTGCTTGCAAGCCTGTCCGCCCTGTATCCAAGATATCCCCCATGCACTGGCATGGTCCTAAGATGACACACTTATTACTCAACAGTAAATTCCAGTAAGCCTTTAGTCGGACTCTGTCATTTGTATGTTTGTGAATGTCACAGAAAAAAACCACAACTCCCAAGATCACAGAAGCATGATTAACCATTCAGTCAATTCAAGGGAATGCACGCTGAAAACGTCCGCTTTCATTTCACCTAAGAGGGGGAGGAAGGTGTTTTGTTAATTTTCTATTGCTGGTACTCGCACGTGTTTAAAGTGTGTGGGAAAAGATCAAGTCGCGTAAGGCGAAATTACTACATTTAGTCAAGCTGTGGAACTCACAAAATGAAACTGAACGCACTGCATTTTTTCCCAATGACCGTAGTCCGCCGCTCGTACAAAGGGCGGTGAAATTAACGACCCTGTTTAGCGCGGAAGTGGTTGCGCTCTGTTGCATAGCACGCTTTTCTGTACCTCTCTTCGTTTTAACTTTCTGAGCGTATTTTTAATCCAAACATATCATATCTACATGTATATGTTTTTGGAATCAGGAATCGACAGGGAATAAGATGAAATTGTTTTTAGATCGATTTCGGAAAATTAATTTTAATCATAATTTTTATATTTTTAATGTTTAGAGCTTGTTTGTAATCCAAATATAACATATGTATACGTTTTTGGAATCAGAAAATGACGAAAAATAAGATGAAATTGTTTTTGGATCGTTTGATAAAAAAATAATTTTAATTACAAGTTTCCGATTTTTAATGACCAAAGTCATTAATTAGTTGTTAAGCCATCAAGCTGAAATGCAATACCAAAGTCCGGCCTTTGTCGAAGATTGCTTTGCCAAAATTTCAATCAATTTGATTGAAAAATGAGGGTGTGACAGTGCCGCCTCAACTTTTACAAAAAGCCGGATATGACGTCATCAAAGGTATTTATTGAAAAAATGAAAAAAAACTTCCGAGGAACTCTCATGTAAAATTTCATAAAGATCGGAGTCCAGTAGTTTAGTCTGAATCGCTCTACACACACGCACAGACACACACACACACACACACACACACACACACTCACTCACACACACATACACACACACACACACACACACACACACACACACACACACACACACACACACACCACGACCCTCGTCTCGATTCCCCCTCTATGTTAAAACATTTAATCAAAACTTGACTAAATGTAAAAAGGCAAAACAACTCAGGGTTGAAGCAGCCTGCATGCAACTGAGGACAACAACAAGTCGCGTAAGGCGAAAATACAACATTTAGTCAAGCTCAGTCGAACTCACAGAATGAAACTGAACGCACTGCATTTTTTCACAAAGACCGTAGTCCGCCGCTTGTGCAAAACGGAGTGAAACTGACGAGCCTGTTCAGCGCTGTACATAGTGGTTTCGCTGTGCTGCATAGCACGCTTTTCTGTACCTCTCTTCGTTTGGTTTAAACTGTTGCATTCAACGTTTGTGCATTATTTACAAATAAAAAACGCATATAGAGTAAACAACAACAAGCATAATGCTTATAGTGGTGTTTACAGTTTTCTAGAAAAATACATATAAATGGCGGCTATTGTACAGTTTAAATGAAGAGCAAGCAAACATGAAAAGAAAATTGAATGAAAAATGTACATCAAAACAAAAATCCGTTTAAGAATACATATATTATATTTTTCGTTTTAACTTTGTGAGCGTGTTTTTAATCCAAACATATATCTATATGTTTTTTTAATCAGGAACCGACAAGGAATAAGACGAAATTGTTTTTAAATCGATTTCGGAAATTTGATTTTGATAATAATTTTTATATTTTTAATTTTCAGAGCTTGTTTTTAATCCAAATATAACATATTTATATGTTTTTTTGAATCAGACAATGACGCAGAATAAGATGGAATTGTTTTTGGAACGTTTGATAAAAAAAATAATGTCAATTACAAGTTTCTGATTTTTAACGACCAAACTCACTCATTAGTTTTTAAGCCACCGAGCTGAAATGCAATACCGAAGTCCGGCCTTTGTCGAAGATTGCGTGGCCAAAATTTCAATCAATTTGATTGAAAAATGAGGGTGTGACAGTGCCGCCTCAACTTGTACAAAAAGCCGGATATAACGTCATCAAAGGTATTAATCGAAAAAATGAAAAATAAAGTCCGGGGATATCATTCCCAGGAACTCTCATGTAAAATTTCATAAAGATCGGTCCAGTAGTTTAGTCTGAATCGCTCTACACACACACACGCACAGACACACACATACACACACAGACACACACACACACACACACACGTACACACACACACACACACCACACACACACACACACACATACACCACGACCCTCGTCTCGATTCCCCCTCTGTGGACATTTTGTGAGTTCGACAGCTTGACTAAATGTTGTATTTTCGCCTTACGCGACTTGTTTTTTGCTGTATTTTTTCTCTTTTTCTTCATTTTGTCTTATATACATTAATGAACATTTTAAAATAAAGAGGAAAAACACTACCCACGATCCTCTCAACGAAACA
>NW_027126964.1:5000-10677 GCF_037325665.1 Littorina saxatilis | reverse complement strand
TTTTTTTGACCTTTCAAAAATTAGAAACATTAATTAGAAATGACGGAACTCGATTTTGCAGACTTAACCACGAAAACTATTCTTCAATAACATACAGGGGACACAGCTCGCACGAGAAACGGCCAATAAAAAGCCACATGCACCTGAATGAAAAACAAACAAACAAACAAACAAAACATAAAAACACAAGTTACCGACCTCACGACCCTAATTGTTGAAGCTTTGTCAATGAAAAAAACAATATCTTGTCTAGCATACTGAGTAATACTCACGTGTATATGGTTTAGTTATCTAATAGGTGGTCTCTCTCACGTATGTAGGAAAAACAATATATGTTTGATCTTAGGTGGTGCGTGTGAGGGGTGTAGAGGGTACCTGCAATGTTCCCCCTTACGATCAACGGACACTTCGCTATAAAACACACAATGTCTATTAAAGTACCTAAAATATACCCAGAGGACATCTGCAATATACGGACACTTTTGGCTAGTCCCAAGGTACTCGTAGTTCTTTCGTAGCAGGTAGCGCCAAATTGCACAGTGTTTGTTGTTTGCTATGCTTTGAGCCTTCACGCATTCTCATTCTTCGTCCATGTCACAACATTAATTTTCTGCGTTTGTACCTTTTTTTATGTAATTTTCAGGGGATCTAGTGTATGCTATCGCCTGTAGGTACTTTGTACTAAAGATCGGCTATTTCAAACAACACTAAGCAATCTTCAATCTGAGTCTTTTATAACATATTTAAACATTCTTTGAATAAGAATGAGTGAAGATTGGTCTATACTGGATATCACTACTTTGGCTCTTGCTTGGGAAGCTGTTCGGGGCCCTATTATGAGGCGTAAAACTCAATGTCTGGCTCATTAGACGATGTTCGTGAATAACTCAGTCGGGTTTGTCTGGGTTGTGAAAGAGTGAATGCCCTTGTTTTTACGGGGGAACTTAAATCCACACGTGCTCCTCGTCCCCGTGTTTCAGACACATCCCTCGCTCATGATTGGCCTCTCAGATGTTTGTCCCAGTAAAAGCAAGGGTATTAACTCTTTCACAACCCATACAAACCCCACAGAGTTATGTTTGGAATTAGTCTATTAAGTCATGTGGGTGGGTGTGGGTATGTGTAGCTGTGCGTATATGTGTTTGTGTGGCTCTGTCTGTGTGTCCCAGTATTAATCTTTGTCATCATTTTCACGAGTTTTCATTCACAAGCACCTGGGAAATAAATCTCATGTTCCCCAGGCAATAAATCCCCGGTTACCATAGTTGCAGGAAGCAGGTTATACATGGATAATCAAAAGCAAACCCAATAGAAACGCTCGGGGATTCTTCGGCTCTTTTCATTGGTGTTTCCCCAGACCTAAACAGACGACACGACACTGCTTTGCAAAGTTCCAAAAACGAACTGGCAAACTGGCAAAAGTAAACAAAAAACAAAACTACTTCATGAAAGGTCATACATTCATCAAAAACAAATGAAACCTAGCGATAATTATGTTTTGTCTTCTTACAGAGTCATGGAGTGCGTGTATCTGTGTTTCGATACACAGACGTTCGGAGAAACACGAACGTCAAGTTCAAGTAAAACGACCCCTGACACACACATTTTGACCCGTGCACAAGACGTTGTATCGATAAACGAAGCACAAATAAGAAACAATAATAAAAGCAAAGAAAATAGCAACAAGATATGCAAACATCTAACAAAGCCGAGCAAGCAGAATGACAGGTCTAATGAAAAACAAAGAGGTACTGAGTCGGAAACAAGATCACGATTCTTTCCTTCGCTGCACGACGCAAATCTTCTGTGACCTTTGACCAAACGTAGCTTCCACATTCGATCACTCAGCTTAATATTTACAACAGAAAGCCGAGGGGGTGGAATACCGAGATGAACCTACAGAACTGTGCATCCTCAAACCTGACATATTTATCCCAACATTTAATGAACTCAAAAACACAGAAAGTTGCTTTCACACGCCAGCTTTGATTGCCAGTGGTTATCAAACCGGGACTCGTGTGGTTATCAGTACGGAACCCGTGTTTCAAAGCATGGCTCCCTGGGTTGATTGTGCACTTGCCAAAATGATGACAAAACCGATGTTTGGTGGTTTGTTGACAGACCAGCTTTTTTGTCGGTCCTCAGGGGGCATATCGACTTTTGTTTCATATTTATTGACCGCGGCCTTCGGCCTTGGTCAATAAATATGAAACAAAAGACGATATGCTCCCCCTCGGACCGACAAAAAAGCTGGTCTGTCAACAACCCATCAAACATCTTATAATGTCTGTGATTCTGTCAGTATCTCTACCTGTGTGTTTATCGTGCATGTCCATGTGTCCAGGCAAACTGTACAGATCCAAGGACTTGGAGAAGTTGTCACAGCTGTTGATGATGTTCTACCAAGAGCAACCAGTGGACTACACCTATCTCTACTTCAACATGCTGATGACGCAGCTCCAGAAACGACTCCGCAATCCCACTCTCTTCCAGCACCAAGGCATCCATTCCTCCTTCCCAGGTAGGACCGCTCTTGTTTGTTTTTTTGTTTGTTGCTGTTGCTTTTGTTGTTGTTGTTGTTGTTGTTGTTGTTGTTGTTGTTGTGGAGGTGGTGGTTGTTGTTGTTGTTGTTGTTGTTGGTGTTGGTGTTGTTGTGTGTGTGTAGAAGGGCCAATCACTAGGTCAATGATCAAGTCATTTTGTCAGTCAGTCGTGATCAGTCAGTCAGTCAGTCAGTCATCCAGCAATTGAGTACTTTGTCAAGTATTTGAATACATGAATGGCGATGCGTTTACGCTGGAAAAAACCGAACAAACAGTTTCCCTGGTTCTCCAGGTTAATAGCAAATAAGAGAAATAAAAGTGTTCGTTATCTTGTAATTCGTACAGTAAATACGACCAGTTTCAATGCTAAGTTGCAGAATGTATCTGCAAATCATGGTTCGTGTTTTATCCCTCTATTTTCCAGGCAAAATCCAGCCCCTGAAAGACCGCTACTTCGACGTCATGGTCAAGAGATACAAGGGCGACAACCCTTCAGCGGAGATGTTTACCACCATGAAGACCTACCTCAACTTTGTGCCGCGACTTCCTTACGCCAACACTGACGGCTACTTCTGGAGCTACGGGGCGCCGACGGCAGGCGATACCTTCATCCTCGTCTTCGACTTTCCGCAGCGGTTGGATCGTGTTGTCATTGACACGGGGTCCGAGAGTCATCCCAACGATATTCTAGAGAGCGCTTCTCTCAAGGCCAGCTTGACCTTGATCAAGAACCCCGCGCGCGTGGAGTGCACCAATGACATTGACCTTGGGGTGTTCGCGGGAGGTCGGATCGAGGTCAAAGGCATGGCCGACGCGATCAAGTTCAAGGTCGTTTGTTTGCAGGTGGAGGTGTGGAAGAACCAGGACGCGTGGGCTATTATTCGTGAGATCGCTGTCTTCGTTCTCAAGGAGTCATGACGGCGATGAATACAATGTCAAACTACGCAATGACTTGTATTTAATGGCACAGTAAGCCTCCCGTAAACCATCACAGATTGTTTGTTTGTTTGTTTGTTTGTTTGCTTAACGCCCAGCCGACCACGAAGGGCCATATCAGGGCGGACCATCACAGATACTGTCAGGCTTTTACACACAGTACAAACACCCTTCCATTTGAACGCTCACCAAACGGGAACATCCTAGGTGCCCTACGTAAAGAGCGAGCAATTTTCAAAGAATTAATTCTGCGGAGAGATTGTCAGAGACAATCGGACCGTGGTGCGTTTTTGCGCTAGACCTAACTTTTAAAATCTAAATAATAAATTGACAGCTTGTTACACAAACATTCTTAAATCATAAAAGAATTATTTTTTCATCAAGACAAGATCAGTACAATTCGAAGTTTTGAAAGTTTGAAAAAAGAAAAGCCCGGAAGCAGGGTCTCGCAAGGTCGTGGTTCTCGTAGCAGACGACGGTTTATACCTATCGCCAGTTCCTCTGAACAGTCAAAAGCCATCGCTAGAGTTCTTGTGAACCACAGCCGTTTGTGTCGTGCATAGTCAGAGGTACTTAATAATGTGCTATTACAGATAAGCTCACAGCGAGTCGCATTCAAATTACTAACTGACGACTACATTGTGAAAAGGGGAAACTGGATCACACGGGTTCACGATGGCTCAGGGGTAAGATAAATCACGCAAAAATAAATTCTTTGAACATTGCTCGCTCTTTACGGAGGGCACCTGGAATGTTCCCGTTTAGTGAGCGTTCAAATGGAAGGGTGTTTGTACTGTGTGTAAAAGCCTGACAGTATCTGTGATGGTTTACGGGAGGCTTACTGTGCCTTTAACAGAAAACGGTGTGTCGCATTGGGTTGTGCTGTATGTGTGTGTGTGTGTGTGTGTGTGTGTGTGTGTGTGTGTGTGTGTGTGTGTGTGTGTGTGGGTGTGTGTGTGTGTGTGTGTGTGTGTGTGTTGCCATTGATTCTGCGTAACTTGTATAAGTTGACGATTTCGCTTGAATATTTCTTTCGTTTGAATCAATGAGATCTCAATTTTTGAAACAGTCGTGACGTCGGTTCCTTTAAAAAAAAAGAAATGGCAAAGTTTGACAAGCGTGTCAGAGATTTTGTTGTTGCTATTAGTGCTGCAAAACTTCAAGCTTCAAATTCTACGTCTTCGCTGGAAACCCTCGCTTGTTTAACTCGTGAGATCGCTTTTTACTGTTTTGACGGACGTTTCTTAAGACCCCATGAACCTGCACAGTAACTTCTTCCACGTGACAAAGTGCGGCGAATAGGGTGTGATAGCATTTCAGTATTTAGGCCATTGTTGACAGCTTCGGCTTAAACGCGCTTTAGTTTTGAATGATATTTGTTTGTTTGTTTGTTTGCTTAACGCCCAGCCGACCACGAAGGGCCATATCAGGGCGGTGCTGCTTTGACATTTAACGTGCGCCACACACAAGACAGAAGTCGCAGCACAGGCTTCATGTCTCACCCAGTCACATTATTCTGACACCGGACCAACCAGTCCTAGCACTAACCCCATAATGCCAGACGCCAGGCGGAGCAGCCACAAGATTGCCAATTTTAAAGTCTTAGGTATGACCCGGCCGGGGTTCGAACCCACGACCTCCCGATCACAGAGCGGACGCCTTACCACTAGGCCACCGTGCCGTTTTTTGAATGAGATGGCTGTACATGTTTTGAAACAGTATTGACGACGAATGTTGAAGCAATTGGTTTAAACGATATTTTATTCAAAATACTTGACATGAAAGAATTGACAGTATGCAACGAGGACACAAACTCAAACAAAAGCTGGTTGAAGCCATTATGGAAGTATAAATTGGGGTTTACTTATACACAAGTGTACTGAAAAGGATGTTAAGGAGTGCTGTGTGTACTGCAAATGTTGAGAGAAAACTTTTCACTTCTTTGACGAAGATTCTGCTTCACAAAGCCATCTTCGTCTCAGTAAGTAAAGTCTAGGTCCCACTGACGGCAAACTACAACGATTTGGGATTCGTGGAGAAAAAAAAGCCGAGGTCATTGTGGTTCGTATTACTTCGTTCTTGTTCGGCCGATTTTTGGCAATCATTCGTGGCAAACATCGTTGTGGCAAATGCGTAGTAACTCGTCGTGGTTCGCCAAAATATTCGTGACAGTGGGACCTAGGCTTAAGACTGCTGAA
>NW_027126963.1:54516-58673 GCF_037325665.1 Littorina saxatilis | reverse complement strand
TATCCTTTCCTGAGGGGCACACCACTACCACGAACATTCCCACTGGAAAGCACTGCTCCAACGTCACCACAGTGCAGAAATCCAAGCCCTCGTGCAGGCTGCATCCATTATTGAGGCTCCTCTAGCGAATGCCTTTAGGCGGTCTTCCTCACAGATGCACTCTCAGTTCTGGAGGCCCTCGCAGGGGGAAAATTCCCACACCTCATGGAGAAACTCCACAACGTCGGACAACAAAGGCGAGTGGTACTGCACTGGTTACCTGCCCACAGACTGCGGGATCCCCGGAAATGAGAGGGCAGACAGGCTTGCCAAACTCGGAGCACAGGGAGACCAAGCAGACATCCCTGTCAGCTTCACGGAGAAGAAAACCCTCATCAAGGCAGCGTTTAGGCCCAGGAAAGGGAAGGATGACTATCATCTCCTCACACGACGTGAGCAAGACGTGCGGATGCGACTCCGCACCGGGCATGACCGCCTAAATGTCCTCGTGTCCCAAAAGATGAAGCTGGTCCCCTCCCCTATGTGCAGCTGTGGACTAGAGGATCAGACCACTGAACACATCCTCCAGCGAACACATCCTCCAGCGATGCACCATCCTGCAGAGCCTGAGAAAAACCGTGTGGCCAACTGCAGTCTCCCTCCACTGCAAGCTGTACGGAGGAAAGGAAGACCTGGAGAAGACGGCATCATTCGTCTCGCTGTCCGGGCTGACAATATAACGTGTGTGATCGACAAGAAGAGAAGAAGAGATAAACCAAGAAATCTGGTGTGTGGTTTACGCGAGCTAAATAGCAATTCAAACGAACTGTTTCATTTAATGCTATTAAATAGTCTAGCTATTCTGATGGACACGTGGGGGAATTCGGGGGCTGTGATTGGATGGTCTCTTCCGATCATCAAAGCATAATGGCACTTACATTCATGTAGTCGTTTATAACTGAGGTTGAAAAATTCGCTTCATGACGAGAAAAGTATAAATGCAATTCACCCAAACTGAAAACTTCGCTGCCGTCTCTTCTCCTCCCCTTGTTGCATCCTAGTTCTTCAGTTGTTTCTAGTTTTCCGTTTATGTTGTGTTTTGGTCTTCTTCATAAGTATTCTTGTTCAAAATTAAAAAAAAACCATCAAACTTCTTTTTGTTGTATTCGAATGAACTAATAAAAAGCTGTTTAACAGCTGTGTTGTCAAATCGAGTTTTTTTCCAAAGTCAGTGTGGCGCCTGCGCAAAACTAATGCGCCTAAGACTGAAACGGCGTCTGCTATCAAAACCTGAGATCAACGCATCGACGCAGAAACTGTCATTTTGTAAGTTTGGAACAACAAATCAAGGTCAGAGCAGCTATATAATCACTATTGTCTTTTCAGCGTAGCAATAGGGTCCGATATTCAGACTCGAACAAGTATAATGCGACTCGTCTTCGACTCGTCGGCATTATACTTGTCTCGTCTAAATATCGGACCCTATTGCTACGCTGAAAACACAATAGCTGTTAATATTGCAAGTGTGTTCCATAAGGTTAGAAATGTTAGAATCGTTTTGTAAACCATTTGAGACATACTGGGGCTTTAAACATGTAAACATTTGATTGAGAAAAGAAAAAAAACCAATGAAGACAGATGCTTCCCGTTAAAAATAAAATAAAAAATAAAAAAAAAACGTGAGAGAGAAGGCAAACAAAATAACGGTTGCAGCCACCTGCATGCACCTGAGGTTAAAACCAAAAACAAAATCAAAATCTCCTCGTGTTTTTATTTCTTTCTGTTTGTTTGGGTTGTTGCTATTGACTTTGAAACTGAAACACCGGCGGAAACGTCGGTAACGCATGCGCAGAGAAGAGCAAGCATGGGGAATCTCCTATTCTAAAAATAGCCAACACTGCATGGTAGCTGCCGACCTTACGCAGGACTCACATGAATACCGGAGGAAAATAAATAATTGCTGGGCAGTAAATGAATAAATACTGGGCGGTAGTTAAACGACAGTTTGACTTTGTAGGACACAATTTTGCAGCATTTATATATATGGGCCTGTTTATCTCTTCCTACTAACAAACAAATGAAAATTATAGGGATGTTAAGCTTAAAGAAGCAGCTTTTGTATAACACATGTTCATTTATGTACAAAGTCGTCTATCACAAGTTTTGACTAAATGTTTTAACGTTGACTGGGAATCGAGATGAGGGTCTGGTGTGTGCGTGTGTGTGCGTGTGTGTGTGTGTGTGTGTGTGTGTGTGTGTGTGTGTGTGTGTGTGTGTGTGTGTGTGTGTGTGTGTGTGTGTGTGTGTGTGTAAAAAAAAAGGAGAATTAAATGAGCTCACACATTAAAAGAGTATGTTCGGAAGGCATGAATTGGCAACAATGGCATCAATATGTTGATGTCAGCAGAGAAACTTACAAACAGCAGCAAGACTCTCACTCAAGTACATAATTCAAAAGAAAGCAAATCATACACATTTCATTATAACAATAAGCTATAGGTAAACAGACGTTAAAGACATAATTTAAATTAAGCCACGTGTACATTAAAAAGACATGACAAAGTTGCATCGGTTAACACAACAAAAAAACTAAACAATAAACCCCACTCATAATCATGGAAATACACAAGAACAAACAGGCATCAGTACCCTCACTGGAACTTCAACAGGCAATTGTATTTTAATCAAGATAGGGTTATAATGTAGGTGCTGCAATTCTCGCTAACTCCAGAAATCGATCCAGTGAACATTTACTATAGTAGGCGGCGCATTGATACGCATTCAAATATTCTCTGATAGCTGTGGTGGTCATTTTTAAGATGTAGAAAGAAAAAAAAACACCCGCAAGAAAAAAACCAAGATAATATTTGATTTGAAAGAGATTACTTCTATCGAATGACGTCAATTGATGTAGGAGTTCTTCCAAGTAACGTGTGTCGATTCCAACCACTCCTTTGGGAAGATTAAGAACAGTTTTGCTTTTCATTACTCACTCAGAGAGAAGAAAACTATGTACGTAACATCACTTAAGCTAGTTGATATCACGTGAAAGGATGGGATTACAGAAACGCGTTTCTTAGGACCTTGCAGGAGGCCTTTTGTTACCTAAACGGAGTATGTGGTCAGAACAGAATCATGTTGTCCTTGTTGCAGTTGCCTGACACTAACACGAACAATAGTCGGTGACTGATTAAAATACACTTGAAATGGCAAATATGTAAAATCGAAACATCCCAGTGATCATCTTAAAATGACACCCTATCAAAGCAAAGTATATAGATACCGTTCCTCGTGAAGTCATCTTGTCTTTCCAATGAGGCATATATTTGGCAATGCATATACACTGCTTTAATCAGCCACATTCAACGTGACAGCAGCTTTGAAACTAATGTCCGAATCGGTGTCGTTGTCATTGATTCTGTAACCTGTCACACAGTAACTGGAATATCCCCGCCTATTGCGTGGTGCCTGCTGTTCCAGCTGATGTCGTATAATCCACAGAAGAGGGCGTGGAGTGAAGGTAGTCAGCAGGCTTCATCACACTGTAATTAACAGTTATTCAAGATGACCGTACGCGTGGCGGTACTCACCAGGGGTGGCGGACGAGTAAGGCTGCAGATAGCCGCTGCCCACTGACACATAGGAGGTCGGTCTCTGCTTGTTTGCTTCATCTGTGGACAAAAGAAAAACTCCTAGCATTAGTATGACAGTCAGAATGCAATTATAACCTCTCTTAAAGATGTGTGTGTCTGTGTGTGTGTGTATGTGTGTGTGTATGTGCGTGTGTGTGCGTGCGTGCGTGCGTACGTGCGTGTGTGTGTGCGAGTGTGTGTGTGTGTGTTATGTGTGTATGTGTATGTGTGCGTGCGTGCGTACGTGCGTGCGTACGTGCATGTGTGTGTGTATGTGTGTGTGTGTGTGTGGGTGTGGGTGTGTGTGGGTGTGCGTTCGTGCGCGCGTGTGTGTGTGTGTGTGTGTACTTGTGTGTGTGTGTGTGTGTGTGTGTGTGTGTGTGTGTGCGTGTGTGTGTGTGTGTGTGTATTTACAAAGTAGGCCACCCTTAGATCAAAACAATTGGTTTGAACTACCTGAGTCATTGGGATCGGCAGCTATCTCAGCATAGGGATTTTGACTCTCAGGGTTGTCCACAGATTGGCGATCATGTTGCTCTTTTGATA
>NW_027126963.1:42016-47016 GCF_037325665.1 Littorina saxatilis | reverse complement strand
GTCAAACACTTTTGACCGTGACGTAATCTTATGCGAGCTGTATCCATAGTCTTGGATAACCACTCACACATAGACTCGGAAATGTTAAAGTTTCTACCACAGACATACACACACACGCACACACGCACAAACGCACGCACAGACAGACAAAGTTATGATCGCATAGGCTACACTTACGTGAGCCAAAAAAGAAGCTATACATCATTGTTCTTTAAACCTGTGTAAAATGTGTTAAATTGTTAAAGCTGGTTGTGGCCTGATAATGCAGTTCAAGACAGTGCATTGAAGTAAGATTGTTTCTCTCTCTGTGAAATATAATTATATTAGTGCTCACTTTACACGACATATACAAATGTACCTAATGCAAAAAATATACCCACAGAGATTAGTTTAGTATTTACCAAATCGTGTATGTATGTATTTCACTCGTCAGGTAGTATTGCACTAGGGTACGTACGACATTACAGAGGTATTTCACAAACATGGTGTGTTTTAGATCACAGCATAATTAGTATCACTTTTGTCGTATATTTGAAATCTGTACATGCCTGAATAAACATCAGAGATACGGTTTGAATATGTAGTTGTTTTAGTGCAATAGTGCACGCTATGCACCCCCCCACAAGCCCAAACGAAAGTTTACTGTCTCGGCTTGGACTGTTTCCCTGTGTCGTCTCTTCTGAGATAGAAGTAAACAAACCGTTGGCAAGAGAAACAAGTCGCGTAAGGCGAAAATACAATATTTAGTCAAGTAGCTGTCGAACTCACAGAATGAAACTGAACGCAATGCCATTTTTCAGCAAGACCGTATACTCGTAGCATCGTCAGTCCACCACTCATGGCAAAGGCAGTGAAATTGACAAGAAGAGCGGGGTAGTAGTTGCGCTAAGAAGGATAGCACGCTTTTCTGTACCTCTCTTTGTTTTAACTTTCTGAGCGTGTTTTTAATCCAAACATATCATATCTATATGTTTTTGGAATCAGGAACCGACAAGGAATAAGATGAAAGTGTTTTTAAATTGATTTCGACAATTTAATTTTGATAATAATTTTTATATATTTAATTTTCAGAGCTTGTTTTTAATCCAAATATAACATATTTATATGTTTTTGGAATCAGCAAATAATGGAGAATACGATAAACGTAAATTTGGATCGTTTTATAAAATTTTTTTTTTTTTTACAATTTTCAGATTTTTAATGACCAAAGTCATTAATTAATTTTTAAGCCACCAAGCTGAAATGCAATACCGAACCCCGGGCTTCGTCTACTTGACCAAAATTTCAACCAATTTGGTTGAAAAATGAGAGCGTGACAGCACCGCCTCAACTTTCACGAAAAGCCGGATATGACGTCATCAAAGACATTTATCAAAAAAATGAAAAAAACGTTCGGGGATTTCATACCCAGGAACTCTCATGTCAAATTTCATAAAGATCGGTCCAGTAGTTTAGTCTGAATCGCTCTACACACACACACACACACACACACACACACACACAGACACACACACAAACAGACACACACACGCTCGTTTCGATTCCCCCTCGATGTTAAAATATTTAGTCAAAACTTGACTAAATATAACAAAACACACAGTGCAATAGACTTGTAAGTTAACCAACATAACAAGGGATCGCATTCAGGGATTAAATGCACATCCCACTAACACAGAGATGCAGACATACAGAACGGACACACACACATTCAGAGAGATAAACATCCTTACGAGAGACACGCAGACAGACAGACAGACAGACAGACACACACACACACACACACACACACACTGACACACACACACACACACACACACACTGACACACACACACACACACACACACACACACACACACTCACACACACACACACACACACTGTATTTGGTATGCTTAATCTGTTACCTTGTGTTGTCTTTGGTGTCTTCAATGTTGTCAACAAACCGTTGTTCAGGGATCCCGCATTTCTCTGGTTCGTGGATGAGAAATGCTCACCCACTGGGCGGTATTTCATGGGGCCTTTGTGAAATACAAGTACATTCAACTTGTAGAAGGGACACGACGCAAGAATGTATGCTTTTGGTAATGTTAGTTAAAAATAAGGTATATTTGTTATGATTGTACATTTGACTCTTCGTAATCAAAACAGCTCAGATGCACTCCGGTTGTGCCACTAATGTGTGTGCGGAGAGGGATGGGGGGGGGGGGGCGAGGGGGGGGGGTGAATTTTATTCACAAATCACCCCTACACCTATTCAGATCCTATTCAAATCCGCGTGTTTCATATTCACTCAACATTCGCATTTTCTTTATGAATGGATAATCAAAGATTATGAATTAACCACATATGGGCACAAATGAAATCTACGTATTTAAATCCTTAACTTGTTTGTTCAATCCTCGACTGTTTGTCCCCTTGGAGTCTTGCTGTTGACCTTTTTTCACCCTCAACCTGTTGTCCACTCAACATTTTTACCCTCGACCAAATGTCCTCGACCTTTTAGTTCTCACCCGTTTTGAACTGATGATATACGAAGTTGAGTTAAACAGCACGACTGAGTAAATGTCTCAGTGTGTATGTATAAGTTACAGCTCCGTCCATCCATGGTATCGCGTAATGTTTTGTCGAGACTGGGTCAATGAATATGATGACGTCATTCGAGGCTCTGTCACCCCCGCCGAGACAAAATATAACACTATACCATGGATCAATCGGACCTGCTACGTATATATGGCATGACCAAAGTAAGGAGAATTTGTCATGGGATGTGGAAACAAAGCATGGGAAATTCACCATGGGCAGAATAATCAACACAAGCCTATAAGTGGTAAAACCATATTTTGTTTCAGTCTTGGCAAGGCCACTTTTGTCCAGTTCCGGAAAAGACATCATGAATTCATTCCCCTGTCGAAACGAAATACCAATTCCATGGATGAATCGGATGTGTAACGTATATATTCCGTGACGCATCAAAGCTACATTTTGTTTTGAAATGTCTTCACAACGTACAGATAATTTATAACGACATAATCGTCATCACAAGACAGGAAACACGCATTGTTTGTTTGTCGTCTGTGAACAACAAACACATATTCACATAAAACTTATCTTGATAGTTCTATCAGTTTACGTCATTCATTCGCTCGTCTTCCTGACGAGTGGACGTAAACTGACAGAACTATCAAGATAAGTTGTGTGTGAATATTTGTTTGTCTGTTCACTTAAAAGACCGTTGGGTCGAAATATCTGTGAATGTATTGCTTTGTCAATAACAAACGTTCCAACAACCTACCTTTCTTGTTTTTTTATTCTGAATTTTGGAACGTTGGCAGTCTCTTTGCTTTTGGACTTGTTGGTTGACGGAGTGAATAAAAGCTTCAATCGTACCTTCATCAACCGGACTAAATGTGACCCTCCACCACGGAATGAGTCGCATGTCACCTTTGCATGATTTTCATATTTTTACATTTTCCTAAAGAGTTTGTTATGCTCTATCCAGTGGTGAAAACCGTTTTAGAAAAGAGCGAACACTTTTTGAGTTATAAGCCTGTGACTAAGGTGACCCTCACACTGTTCCCAGACACTCCCCGGACTTATATTAAGCCTAGCGCAGAACCGCGCGAGGTGACATGCGACTCATTTCGTGGTGGAGGGTCACATATGCTCAATCCGCTATCATTTTGCAACTGAACATTGGTTTTTTCTTTAACTTTTTGGTTAACATTGAAACGGCAACCCAAAAGAATGTTTCAGCTGTTTCAAGACATGGGCTTCAGCTACTTCTGAGTTGCTTTTTCCCTGTCTAAAATAACACCAGAAGCGAAAAAAATTGTCGCGCACACTCTCACAAAAAGACGTCATGACAAAGTTACACGCAAAACGAAAGAGACTTTGACGTCATTTACTTTTGTTCGGACTTGTCCGTCTGTTCCTAGCTTACAAGTCAGTGCAGACTTAACGTGAGTACCCAACACGTCTTTGTTCTCTGTTGGCATTGCAGCTGTGAAATAATCAGTCTTGTGTCTCAGTCGTGTAGGTACAGAGTTTGCCTCTGCAATCGTTGTGTTCGTGTTGATGACGGCTTTGTAAGACAAATCAGCGAATCTATCGTGTGGAAGACATTAATTTTCTGCACAAAACACCGAACCCAACAAGAGGCTTTGACGCGTTTGCAATTGTCTGAAGAAATAAACTGCATGTGGTTAATTTCATCCGTTTAATGCTTGCCGAAACGAGCCATAAGGCTTTAGAATAAAAGAGTCCACGCATTGCTTGGCAATCTGATCACAGATGAAGTTGCAGTTTGTAGGTTGAATCTATGAATCGGCACGACCAGAGATAGATCTGCATCTCTGGTACAACCTTCCAGATTATCAACAGCGGGTTCAAGGTCAGAATTAAGAGGTCAAATTTGCGTGGCTCCCAATCATTTCATAAAATATGTATTTTTTCTTGTTTCTGCGGCTGCGCAATTATTTGCCTAGGAACATGGCCGAACTTTAGGCCTACGGAGCAATATTGCTGGATATTTTCTCACTGGAATAACAGAGACAAAGACGGGACGTCATGCTATGTACAGGAATATTGAGTTAGTTGTACATAGCGTTTGACTTACATGTTGAATCCATGTTCACTGACATCTGAAATGTTGCGTCATTCTCGAGTTTTCCAGTCACTTCCCAAGTCAACGGCATTAGGGCTGTAGAACTTCTGGTGACGACGAATCTCTCTGATCCTGAATCACAGCTACATTCACTTGGAGTGTTGCATATTCCACTGATATAACTTATCATGCATATTGGGATTTTCGTGGTACCTTCAGTTACTATGATTTCTGCAAGCCGGTTTAATGAGTACAGACACCCGTCACTAACCGTAAAGCGACTTGTGATATTGCATTGGTCTGCAAATCTGAGGTAAGTGATGTGATAATCTGAGATGTTGCCTGAAATGAAAAGACATACAGTAAAATCAGGACAACGTATATCTTCACAACACC
>NW_027126963.1:34516-37016 GCF_037325665.1 Littorina saxatilis | reverse complement strand
GGACACAGAGCCAAGGTGCAGCGCAAAAGGGGGTTCGGATTTCATCATTACCAAACACGGCATGGACATTGTGATACCACAAGTATCGTTGCAGCATGAAGGACGCTACGCGTGTCACGTTGTTCCAGGGGACGGTATAACTGTGCACGAGTGTCTTCTCAATGTGGAGGGTATGCGTAGTCATAGTCAGTGTAAACTAGACTTGAATGAACCATACCATACCATACCATACCATACCATACCATACCATACCATACCATACCATACCATAGTATAACATACCATAACATACCATACCATGCCATGCCATGCCATGCACTACATTATACTATAGCATTCACTACACTACACTATACTACACTACACTACACTACACTACACTACACTATAGTATATAATACAGCATACTATACTAGAAGAGACAAGACTAGACTAGACTAGACTAGACTAGACTAGACTAGACTATAATATGCCACGCCGTACCTTACCCTACCCTACCATACCATACCATGCATAATACTATGCTATGCTATAATATGATATGCTATATTATACTATACGAAACGATACAATACTATACTATAATATACGATACTATACAATATTACACAGTACAATACTATACTATGTTATACTATGCTATACTATACTATACTATACTATACTATAACATACTATGCTATGCTATACTATACTATACTATACTATACTATACTATACTATACTATACTATACTATACTATACTATTATTTATTTCATTCTTTGACTACATTGTATGTTGATTATACTGTCAATTATAAACGCGTCATTTTTACATTTAGTCAAGTTTTGACTAAATGTTTTAACATAGAGGGGGGAATCAAGACGAGGGTCGTGGTGTATGTGTGTGTGTGTGTGTGTGTGTGTGTGTGTCTGTCTGTCTGTCTGTCTGTCTGTGTGTGTAGAGCGATTCAGACTAAACTACTGGGCCGATCTTTATGAAATTTGACATGAGAGTTCCTGGGTATGATATCCCCGGACGTTTTTTTTTCTTTTTTTCGATAAATACCTTTGATGACATCATATCCGGCTTTTTGCAAAAGTTGAGGCGGCACTGTCAAACCCTCATTTTTCAATCAAATTGATTAAAATGTTGGCCAAGCAATCTTCGACAAAGGCCGGGGTTTGGTATTGCATTTCAGCTTGGTGGCTTAAAAACTAATGAGTGAGTTTGGTCATTAAAAATCAAAAACTTGTAATTAAAATTATTTTTTTATTAAACGATCCAAAAACAATTTCATCTTATTCTTCGTCATTTTCTGATTCCAAAAACATATACATATGTTATATTTGGATTAAAAACAAGCTCTACAAATTAAAAATATAAAAATTATGATCAAAATTAAATTTCCGAAATCGTTTTAAAAACTATTTCATCTTATTCCTTGTCGGTTCCTGATTCCAAAAACATATAGATATGATATGTTTGGATTAAAAACACGCTCAGAAAGTTAAAACGAAGAGAGGTACAGTAAAGCGTGCAATGAAGCACAGCGCAATCGCTACCGCGCCAAACAGGCTCGTCACTTTCACTGCCTTTTGCACTAGCGGCGGACTACGTTCAGTTTCATTCTGTGAGTTCCACAGTTTGACTAAATGTAGTAATTTCGCCTTACGCGACTTGTTGTATTTCCATACATGGCGACCACCTGTTTATGACGACCACTTTTTGTCGGTCCCTTTTTAGGGGGTTGTGATCGAGAGGTTCGATTGTACTATGATATGATTTGATATGATATGATATGATACATTATATCATATGGATATAATATGATATAATATTATATGATATATAATAATAAATATATGATATGAAGGATAGTATGTGATATGAATACATTATTTGTATCAAATTATAAAACCCGTAGGTGTGCACAATTTAATATGTTGTGTCTGTGTGTGTGTGTAGGAGCATCACAACCAAACAATGTGAATGATGTCCATTACAGTTCAGGTAAGTCCAAATCGAAGGTAACATCCAGGTGTTTAGAAGATATGTTCAAGTTGTGAAGACAGATTTGTAAGTGTGGAGTACCATTTGATCTGGTAACTTGGTTGGTAGCTTAGTTGGTAGACACAGAGATGGTGTCGATATCCCACCCCCATGTGTTTGCCAGAAGTGCAAGTGGCAGATTACTATTCAAGATGCAAACACTTGTGTATCGTGACTATATTGTTTTGGCTAATGTTTCTCTCGGAGGAAATATAAAGGACCCGATTCGTGTATATGAATGAGACGATGAAGTATGAAGAGAGATGTAAACAAACGAGTAAAATAAAATAAACAAAATTGAGAAGAGAAAAGAAAAGGAAAGTAAGTGATATTGATTGTAAATATTATAAATGTAAAATTCAGGAGTGTTAATGTTTGCAAAAGTTGAAGATTATATTAAGTTCAGGTTTGTAATTATGTATGTATTTATTTATTGATGCATTTATTTCATTGATTGATTGATTGAT
>NW_027126963.1:22500-34316 GCF_037325665.1 Littorina saxatilis | reverse complement strand
AAAACAACAAAAACAAGAGGCAAAGCCTACAAGGCTCACGTATGTGAAACTATATGTTGAACACACGCACACACACACACACACACACACATGTATGAAGATGAGATTTTTTAACTTTGGAATTCTCATGCAATACAAGTACAAGTAAATTGTAATGCATAGGAATAAATTTTAACGCACACACTCACACTACATACTCGCATCACATATTACAGCACACATATGCACACTTTCAGTTTCAGAATTTATTCAATTACCTCTGTCAACTTCAGGAAACATTATAAAATACGCAGACTAGACACAATGACTTCATGCACAATGTCAATTTGTGTGGTTTTTATCAGAAGAACTTTTGTGCTATCCCATCAACTCCCCCTCCCCCTCCCCTCCCCTCCCCCCCCCCCCCCCCCACAAAAAAAAAGAAAATAAAAAATAAAAAAAAGCACTCTAGTGGGGCCTGCGGTAACACTGGCAAGAACATATTTTACATACAAAAAGAAACACAAAACAAACATACAATCATGATCACACAACGGCACAGATAATACAGCACGAGGTACCTGTGATGAAAGGACACCTGAACTAGCCCTAAATTGCAAGTGGCCTTTTACTTTTACAACAGGTAAATGTTTGTCAAGATCAAAGGGACTACAGAAATTGTCGATTCATGGGGAGTGTCCATTCATCAGAGGGGCCTCACATTGCAGGTACCATGCAATGTACAGTAACAGTAACCATAAGCATTTGCTCAAACACACACACACACACATTCATGTGAAAACAGCACCTTGAAGTAAAAACAGTGGATTCCCCTTTTGAAAATTTGAAGGGGGGGGGGGGGGGTGTCACAAAATGGGGGTTAATTTACAGAACAAGTCAGAAGATACGAAAACAAATTCTGAGATGACACGGGATTGTAAAGAAGTCCAAATCAGGTGGTCTTAAAAAAGGGGCGGTTCCAATGCAGTGGCCTTTTAAGAGGAAGCTGAGACAAAATGTCCAATACAGTGGAACCCCCCTTCTAAGACACCCCTCTTAAAATGAAGCAAGTAAAAAATGGGGGTAATTTTACACAGGATATGAACAGAAAGTCTGAGAAAACAAGGTCTTGGGGGGGTCTTAAAAAGGGAGTTATACTGTACCATGACTTGTAGTAGTACAGTTACCACTCCGTGTAAGTATTATCCCAGAATACCATGACACTGTGCAATCTACACTACCCCAGTGTTCAATTAAAGTCACATTTCTCCTTGTGAAAACATCTCACAATCTCAGTCAAATCTAGCAAGGCTCACTTGTATTTGGTAAGAGCATACCTTGAATTTGTCACAGGCCAACATTCAAAATGCTGACTGCTTGTGCTTGCTAAAGCCAAAAGTCGCTTTTACAAAACTAAAGCTTTGCCACGTCTGAAAGTGAGACGGTGAGCCAAACATTTTTTATAAAAAGAAATGTGCCTTTAAAATGATGGTTCATTCTTGAAAAGTCATAAAAAAGTCAAATATGGGAATCATTACACAAGAAACACACTCATTTGATCTTTTTCTAAAGACTCTTCCACACATGATACATTGCAGTGTTTTAGTGATGTGCAGTTCCTAGGCCTCGGTCTGTCTTCTATCACGTACACATACAGTGGAACACCCCTTTTAAGACTCCCTCCCTTTCAATAATCTGTTTTCTGTTCATAATCTCTGTAAAGTTACCCCCAGTTTAAGACTTCCTCCTTCTTAAGACCATTATTTTCCCATTTTTGGGAGATCTTACAAGGTGGGTTCAACTCACTTTTGAATCCAGGTCTAACTGACCTTTTCTTTTCTGTGTCTGGGAACATCACTGTGCCTGAACCTGAATTTGAATGGGTTGGGTCTACCAGAATAATGAATGATTTTCCAGCACTGAAAATAATATTTTGATTACATTTTGAAGGACGTTGGCAACTGACAAACCGCGAACTGGTGAATTATCTCCCCTAGACAGTGCCTGGTAAATTGCACACCATCTTTAGCCCTGGATCATGATCACAGGCAATGTTGAATACATAAATTTTGAGAGGAGTTGCCAACTGAAAAACCGCTAAGTTAAGAATTACCTCCCCTTGGCAGTGCCCAAGGACGTATCACCTTAACTTACAAAATAAGGTGAACTGATTTAAGTGATTCAAACTTCTATTAATTTTTGACAACAGAATGACAATACAAATATTGATTTTAAAACATGATACATGGAGTGGAGAAAGGAAAGAAGATCATGTTATCCATGGGGTGATTTGTCCATGATCCAAGCCTTCACACCCAGAAGTCTCTCTGATGTGTCACTTGTCCTGTGGATTACCAGCTCCACATGCAGGGAAGAATATGAAAGATTACACCGAATAGCCTTGAATTTCATCACTGTTTCCTCACGCACAGTGTTAGGGTCAATGATAGCACAACACTTCAATCAGCATACCACAGTCCTCTCTAAATGATTCAGAAATGTCACCAATTTTGTTTGAGAGTACACTATCCGACATGTTTGGAAACCAGAGAATGGCAATGTCCACAAGGATGGAGCCTCAGCTCCAGGAGAAAATGAAGACATTTCTGTAGCAGCTGCTGTCGTTACCACTACAGTTGTGTTGTCAGTCCAGGATTATGCCCAGCTACTTGTAGTTGTACTTCTGAACCACGCAGGCTTGCCTGGCACTGAGAAGCAGCGGGTCATGAGGGGTGGGTGGGGGGGTCGAGTGTCCTAGTGTCCTGCAATTTATTCCACCGCTGCTCTGTGCTTGCTGTCATCACTCGCCACCATGTCGTCATATCCTCAGATCTGTAACCAATAGCAGACATGATTATATATAGCTGATAAAATTGTTTGCAAGTTCTACTTCTTTAATCTTGAAACTGAGTTTTGTCAGGCTTCTAGCCATTCAAACTGTTCAGCATGGGAAACCCTGAAAATGTGCAAAACGCGCCAACTGACTTAGTTTGATGGTCAGACACCACCGACTGTTCAGTATGGGAGACCCTACCAGGCACCCTGCACATTAGCTGACTTAGCTTGATGGATTATGGAAGCACGCAAGCCACCCCACCACAACACGGTATCAGTTTCTGGGGGCAGTTACTTACCTCACATAAGTGACATGACTTTATTGTTCAAATTCATTGTCATAGTACAATTATACCACTTGACAATACCTGGAGACAACTTGACTATGATATTCAATTAATCAATTTTAAAAACAAAGCAAACACCTTAAACTTATGTGAAATGCGAATTTGACAGTTATAATACTCACTAGCCTAAAATTACAATTACTAAACAGACCACTGATGAAGCAACAACATGAAGCAAAATGTATCAACATATTTTATTTCCAAATCACACACTCAGCATACAGCAAAGCTAATTCGACGCTCCTTTTGTGTCCTGTGGGATCTGTACAGTTAGTCACTTGCAAGGACATGAACATTAATTTGAGTGTTATGATGAAAATACATCAAGCACAATGAACTATAAGCTCATCCAGGCATGTTGTGTGTTACTACTGTTACACCCCACAAACATCTGCAATACACTAATAAAGTTAGTGTACATTAAAGGAGACACGAAGCATAAAGTCAAGTAAACATGATGATCCTCCAGATTCAGGGAGACTGTTGAAGATGATATCAAGCACTGACCTGTGGAGAAAACTTGATTATGACATCCATTCAATCAATAAATAAACAACAAACTACAACCAGAAAAGGATAGAGCACTAAATTAAATTAAAAGCAAAAACAAGGAGTCAAATCGACAAATGTGTTCTGCTACTGATTCTTTATTTCAATTGCATTAATTTAAAATAAAACATGACAAATCTTATGCTCCTGTACATAACTTCAGATTTAGCGCCAATTCAAGTCTCACGTATGTGAAACTATATGTTGAACACACACACACACACATGAAGATGAGATTTTTTAACTTTGGAATTCTCATGCAATACATGTACAAGTAAATTGTAATGCATAGGAATAAATCTTAACGCACACACTCACACTACATACTCGCATCACATATATTACAGCACACATATAGTGTTCTGCTACTGATTCTTTATTTCAATTGCATTAATTTAAAATAAAACATGACAAATCTTATGCTTCTGTACATAACTTCAGATTTAGGGCCAATTAAAACACCAGACACAGAATCTAATTAACGCATCCACACCTAGTTGTGTCACTGTCATGGCTTGCATATCAAATTCTGCAACAAACAGAATATTGTTAAGTGCATTTCAAATACAAAGACAACAACACAGCAAACTCGCAATCTCTCAAAAATTCCATTTACACTGAAATTGACACCCAGCAGGGTTTGTGGTCCGAGTACCAGGATTCAAGTACACCTCCTAGTATTGCAGACTCAGGGAGATTGGTGAAGATCAGATCCAACACTGAGCCATAGTCTGTTGTGGGTTCAGTAATGAGCTGACGCAGACTGAATTCCTGACACAGCTGTTCGAGTGGTTTTGACAGTCTGTCAGAGGCATCACTGTTGAAGTCTCCTCCCATCACAACATAGGGTTGACTTGCTAATACCCTGTGAAGAATGGTCTCAAGTTCAGTACGCAGTGCGCTGGTTTTCACACCCGGAGGACAGTACACTCCCACTACACTCAGCCCTGCAATTCTGCTGCTGGCGTCAAGCACTGTAACTTCTATGCTGTGATTGCAACTTCGGCTTGTAGCTGTGTTGGAGGTAGACAGCAGACTGTCATCACGGATGTACACTATTGTGCCAGCATGTGGACGGTGAGTTTTGGTTGGGGCAGGGTTTCTCTCAAGAACTTTGAATTCAGGGAGACTGTAGTGCTGTGGTTCATCTTGTTCTTGTTCCCAGCTTTCAAATATGAATAACATTTCAGCTCGTAACAGATTTCTTTCAAGGCGGAGATCTCCAATGTGTTTGTGAAGAGAGCGACTGTTGTGAAAACCTATGAGAAATCCATTGCTGGCAAACTGCTGTAGGTCGCTCACACACCACTCAATGGGCTTCTTCCGCAATCGTTCCATCTCGGTCTTGACATCAGGTGACACTCTGATCTTGTTTGGGTCAAAATCAAGAAGATGGAGGCCGCCCAGAGTTTTGGCTCTGCTGAGTGCCACATACACTAGATGGTGTTGTGCCATACCCTGGAAAGACACCGCAACTTGTTCAAGAGTTGAACCCTGTGACTTGTGTACTGTGATTGCAGAGCAAGCTGTCAACGGAAACTGTTTACGAAGCACTGCAACATTTTCTCGTTTTCCAACACGAAACTGTTTGACGGCATGAAAGATGGGAGTCCATGTGGAGCTGATGGCTGGTGTGTAGAGTTGTTTGTTTCGGTGGCGGGTCTTTTCACCAACACTCTCTTCATCAAATTCTATCCATACAACCGACACATGTTCTGGCTTCTCACTGCCTTTGTGTCCAACCTGTCGTAAGGTGCCAGAAGCTCCATTCGTCAGACCATCGCTGATGTCAACATTGTGCACCAACATGAATCTACCGCCCACTTTGAGAGTCAAGTGTGATGGAAGACTCTGCGTTTGTTGCACTGTCATATCACAAGCTTTGTGAAGTATCTCGGTTTTCAGTGCAACACTGATGTCACCCATCACACTGTCCTTGGCTTCCAGCAGAATCTCCGAAGACTGGAGAAGGGCAAGACTTTTGGTGTTTTGCTCAGTGACGAGACGACGGCTGGTGAACAGGTGAAGCATGTTGTCCGGGATACTGGATTTGACAACACGGGACTTGATGAGGCTTGCATCTTCTTTGGTGTGGCATCCCTCCCTGATCCTGTTTAGAGCTTCAGCAAAGGTTCTGTCATCTTTCTGCCGCATCACCTGGGTCAACTCGAACATCTGGAACAGCTCCTGCCAGACAATTGGTGCTAGTGCTTCGTATGGTCCACGACTTGGCTGAAATACCCAGCGATCCATGACTGGTCTCAGCTGGAATAGATCACCAACAGCAAGGACACTTACACCACCAAACGGCTTGCTGCAACCCATCAATTGTTGCAGACGCTGACTGACAAAACCCATCATGTTGGCACCAACCATGGAAATTTCATCAATGATCACCAATCGCAATTCTGCTAGAGTTGACCGAAGTGTGTTCAAGCGACTGGCGTCAAGTTTCACGTAATCACTGAGACTCTGGTTTGCAGGGAGGCAGAAGGCTGTGTGTAGTGTCACACCTCTGATGTTATAGGCAGCCTTGCCTGTTGGAGCGGCAAGAAGTACCCGAAGGCAATCTGGATTGTCTCCAGGGCGACTGCTTAGGTAACGGACAAGGGCATGGTAAATGGCCAGGACACAGCGACTCTTCCCCACACCTGCACCTCCAGAGAGAAAACAGTGGAAGGGTTCGCATGCAGATAGACTGCCACTACACTTTGTCTTCATCCAGTGCAGTATGTGATAGAAGAACGTTTGCTGACTGCAATTCAGTGATCTTACCATTGCATCAAATTCTTCATTTGGTATCCTGTTCACTATACGGTCGTGAGTTATGTCGGATGTAGCATGACAACCCAGGTCAAGACCAATGTCATACTGTCGGTGCTGTTCAGAGTCTGGTTGGAACGCTGCATTGATGGTACTCTCTGTGTTGTATTTCTCGTGGCGGCTCTCCATGTCTTGTGCTTGTGGAGCCACCCCATCCCATGCTTCCTCATCAATGCCATCCTTCTGCACCTGTTCCACAGCCTGGTCCACAGCAGTAGCATTGGTCTCAAACTTGCTGCTGACTTCGAACACTGTTTCTTTCATTTGTTCAAATCTCTCATGGTATGTCCCACACCCACCAATGATATCCTTGTCCTCGTTTCGCCATGGTATGTACAACATCAGCTTCTCTCTGTAGTGGTTTTCTGAGTCAGACTCCAGAGAAAAGCGAACACAGCGCAGAACTTTTGGTTTTCTCCGGTGGTGCAAGACTTTGCCATCAGGAAGTTTGTACAGGTGACCAGAAGAAGAGTCATTGTTCCAGATGTTGTCGGTTGCATCCTCCTCATATTCACCTTCAGGGAGGAAATCCTGTTCCTTCTTCTTGGTGTTCTTACCTGTTCTGCTGCTTGATCCTGCCTTTCTCACGTCGTACGAAGTAGCAAAGTCTGCAAGACAGATGTTTTCCAACTCCTTTGGTCTTTCAGAGTACCTGTCGATCAGGCTTGTGAGAGTCACATCTGTGTCCTCATCTTTCATTGCTTCAAGCATGGTGGAATTCTTGAGCAGACCAACTCGCTGGCAGGGGGGTGATGTGTTGACAAAAATCACATCCCTTGTGCATCGGGTCAAAGGCAGCTGCATCAGGAGGTAGACAGCTTCCTGGGCAGACACTTCGCAGTGGTTCAAAAACTTGTTCGCAATGTGTCTGACTTTTTGTTTGACACTGTGGTTGCCACGTTTTGCCTCATCATCAGCGTGTTTTAGAAGATCGCTCATGCCACGCTGGCTCTTGCTGATGTACGTCACAATATACATTCCACAGGCATACTCATCCAGGACAAATTGCACATCTGTGTTGGCCATCCACACCTGAGCGAGAATATCATTTCTGCTGTTCATGCGTGTCGCTGATGGTTCGCGTTGCAAAAAGATCTTGGTGCTGTCAAGGTCAGAACGAAGTGCAAGGATGTACTGATTCTCATCAATGCCGACTCGCGCCAGAAATTCTTCAAAAGAAATGTTCTCACCCAGTTTCAACTGGCTAAGTTCTCTTTTGATGGTTCTCAAATTTTCTGTGATGCCAGAATTATCCTTTGCTTCAGACTGAGTCAGTGGACGGAGCATCATAGTTTTTGACATGGGAGGAAGAGGAAAACCAAACCTGCACACGTGTTTTCCACCTTTCTTGCATGACTTGGAATGCTTGTGTTCATGCAGGCTCGAAACGTTCTTCAACTCACCCTCTTCATGCCTCTGACATGTCAAGTGTTTATCAAGAAATGCCACCACATCTTCGTCAGAGTCTGTATCAGCCTTTGGTGCATCTTCAACCCAGATCATACAGTGAATGTGAGGGGACCCCCGCTGCTGAAATTCTACTCTGAAAAAGTGGTCCGTCACTTTTCCAAGAGGCTGCAGATCACTCAGGATGACTTTTCTGAACAAGACCTGAACTCTGTAGTCAAAGTGACGAGCGCAAGTCACAGGATCTTTTTGTATAAGCTGCGACTTCTCCTGCCAGGTCAGGTTCTCAAGGTCATCATCAGTGGGGTCTACACTGTGCTCCATGCGGTAGAGGACACGGAGAAGATCAATCCACCTTGTTTCAGCAGCAGAAAATGTAGCAAAGAAAGTTGGTCTACCAAGCTGCCTAATCATAGCAAAGAGATCCTTCTGTTTCGCTTGCCAGTACGGGGGAGAGGATCGCAGTGTTTTGAGGACACGATACCCTTGATCCTGGCGCAGAAGATCTTCAATGGCACCATCTTTCCTCAACTGCCCTGCAGTATGGCCTGTCTTTGCTCCTTTCACTTTCCGAAGTGCTGTTGTGGCTAAATCTCGAATCTGTAACATCTGTAGTTTCTTCAACTTGAAAAAGATGTTTGCAATGGAGTGGGCAGCACGCCGGTCAGCACTTCTTAGCTCAGCCTTGCAGATCTTACTGTAGGTGAGGGGCTTCATTCGATCACTGTTATCAACACGTCGTTGGCCGCAAAATATGGTTGGAAAGGATTTCTCCTCACAATCTTTATCCATGAACAGACCAAGTGGATGTTTACCCTCACCTGGTGCTATGTTCAGTGCTGCCTGGCCATCGGTTGTAAAGTCGTTGGGGTGCAGAAGGGTGTCACGACATCCACCTCCCAGTTCTGCCTCTTGACTGGTTTCTACCCATTCTTTGTCTTCATCATCTTCCCCGGTGTTATCTTTGTCATTAGCAGGTATGTTTTCCTCCTGCCACTCCTGAAACAAATCTGCATACTCTTCTTGCAGATTGCCATCTTGGTCTTGTTCTGGTTTGTTGTTGTCTTTCACTGTGCCAGAAGAAGCTTGATCAGTTACCAAGTGCTCAGGGTCTTGTGGCGGTACATTAGAACATTGCTTCACACTCACAGCATCACATTCAGGTTGTTTGCCTCCGTCACATGAGTGTGCATGGTTGGTCTTCTCACCTTGGATACAACTGTCATCATCTGCACTGTTGATTCTGAACTCAACCGACTCTGCTCCCTCCCACTCTGGTTTGAACCAAGAAGGATCGAGCTTAATACCCTCTTCCCTGAACAGGACACTGTTCCCAATCAACCACTCCGCAGCAGCAAAGATCTTCCCTGGCCTCACATTTTCAAAGTGGTAGGAGGACTTGTAGCGCAAGCGTCTCTTCAACTTCAAGGCAATTGTCTCTGTCTCTTCGAATCGCCTAGGTAATGAAGTCACCATAGCTGGCACATCCACTGGTACATTCACTACATTTCCCCTGATACCAAACTGATGGTCGCAGCCAAGCTCTCGCATCTGCATGAAGGGAATTCGTGGTGATATACACCGTTCCTCCAGGGTTGTGAGACCTTCAAGTGTAGACGGAATAGCCGGGAATTCAAGACCATTTCTCACAGCTAAATTGGGCAGCACAGATTTCCTCAAACTGGAAAGACATGTGGAACATATCCACTCAGTGTCTTGGAAGCTTTTTGTTCCTAACAGAACCTGCTCTATAATGGAAGACTTAACACCCTTGTTCTGGAGAGATGCAGCAGAGGGAGCAACACTCACTGAGTGTTTGTAGAAGAGACCATTACAGCATGTACATATGAATGAAGGTCCGTGACTAACATTGGACTGAAAGACCTTCTTGATGTCATCGGCCGTCAAGCAACTGCTTTTTGTGGTCAGTTTGTCCCTTGCTGCTCGCACCTTAGCTTGATAAGCTTCTCTGTATGAAGGACAACGCCTTCTCTTCACTTTCCTCAATCTGTCACTCTCCGATTCCTTTCGCCTATAGTTTCTATTCTGTCTTTGTTCTGCTTTCCTTTGCCTGTCTTTTAGGGCCTCTTTCTCTCTGTATTCTTTACTACCTCTCTTTGTTGCCATTCTCTGTCTGGTTCTACCTGCTTCTTTCTGACTGTAATCCCTATTGGCTCTCTTTGTTGTCATTCTCTGTCTGGTTCTACCTGCTTCTTTCTGACTGTAATCCCTATTGGCTCTCTTTGTTGTCATTCTCTGTCTGGTTCTACCTGCTTCTTTCTGACTGTAATCCTTATTGGCTCTCTTTGTTGTCATTCTCTGTCTGGTTCTACCTGCTTCTTTCTGACTGTAATCCCTATTGGCTCTCTTTGTTGTCATTCTCTGTCTGGTTCTACCTGCTTCTTTCTGACTGTAATCCCTATTGGCTCTCTTTGTTGCTTTTTTCTGTCTGTTTCTACCTGCTTCTTTCTGACTGTAATCCCTATTGGCTCTCTTTGTTGCCATTCTCTGTCTGGTTCTACCTGCTTCTTTCTGGCTATATTCTTTAGTGGCTCTCTGTTTAGCCATTCTAAGTCGGTTTCTTTCTGCTTCTTGCTCTCTGAACTCTCCACTGCATCTTCTCTTTGCAATTCTTGCTTTGCCTAGGTGTGCTTCCTTGTGCCTATATGCCTGACTAAGTCTCCTCTCACCTTTTCTCTGCCTATTTTCAGCTGACTCTTTCTGCTTGTACTCTTGGTTTTGACGTAGTTTCTGCATTGTATTTCTGCGGTTCACAAGTGTCACGGTTGTATGAGATACGAGTGGCCTCTCAGCACCTTCACACTCTGCTGCTGCAAGCACAGGTACATGAACTTGTTGATGTTGGCATGACAGCACTGGTCCATCAGATGGAAGATGGACGTCAGTCACAATTTCATAATGGTTATTGTTGAGGTGGTTGATGAAGATGCACCGTGAACTCACATGGGTCAGTGGAGCAATCAGTCTTGGATCAAGTGTGTGCCAGGCACTCTGCCCGACTACATTGCGATAAACACAGATTCTGGTGTTGAGCATGAGGGCAGCACTGTAAATCTCCACTTCTGTTGCCCACGTCCCTGAATTCCGCATGCCCGACCTGGTCAGATAGGATGCGGCTGTCAGCCCTTGTTGTTGCAGGAGAACATGCTCAATTCGATATGTGTGTGCAGACTGTGTCATGAAATGGCAGACTGCAGCTCGAAGTTGGAGATGGTACTCTTCACACCCAGTCACTGCAAAGCTCAGGCAGCGGAAAAAACAATTACCATCTCCCCCAACCCTTTTAAAATGTTTGGGTGCTCCAGCCGGAAGCAGATGATCTGATGAAGGCATTGCAAGCTTCAAAGGCAAAGTGAACTCGCGACATTTGTCTAACTGCCACTGGCAGTGTACAGGGTTGAATGTGATACCATGTTGCTCAATGGCTTTAACCTGAATATCCTGTGAATCTGAACAATTGTGTGACTGAAGGCGCTGGAATGATGAAAACACTCTGCCACAAGAAGTACACTTAGAGCATTTATGTTTCAATAGCCTAATACGGCTACTGAACATTTTCTGGCAGTCTACACACTGCACAACTGAGTCCATTCTGAGGAGCAAATAACATACACAGTGACTGTTAAGTGTGGATTCAGTTATAATAATAATAAGAAATTGTCACCAAATCAAAATTGGCAACAAAGCTCAGACTCAAAGACTAAAAAAGAATTAATTATGCAAGCACAAAAAACGTAATTCAGGATCAAAAGAAAATGAATCAAAACTTGCACACACGCATTAGATCATATACAATGTGCAAAATGACTGGCAGCACTCCTAGGCCTTGAAACCACCATCAGAACATCCAGACGA
>NW_027126963.1:0-12500 GCF_037325665.1 Littorina saxatilis | reverse complement strand
GTCACATAAAAAGGGACACAGAGCCAAGGTGCAGCGCAAAAGGGGGTTCGGATTTCATCATTACCAAACACGGCATGGACATTGTGATACCACAAGTATCGTTGCAGCATGAAGGACGCTACGCGTGTCACGTTGTTCCAGGGGACGGTATAACTGTGCACGAGTGTCTTCTCAATGTGGAGGGTATGCGTAGTCATAGTCAGTGTAAACTAGACTTGAATGAACCATACCATACCATACCATACCATACCATACCCTACCATACCATACCATACCATACCATACCATACCATACCATACCATACCATACCATCGTATAACATACCATAACATACCATACCATGCCATGCCATGCCGTGCACTACATTATACTATAGCATTCACTACACTACACTATACTACACTACACTACACTACACTACACTATAGTATATAATACAGCATACTATACTAGAATAGACAAGACTAGACTAGACTAGACTAGACTAGACTAGACTATAATATGCCACGCCGTACCTTACCCTACCCTACCATACCATACCATGCATAATACTATGCTATGCTATAATATGATATGCTAT
Source organism: Littorina saxatilis (assembly GCF_037325665.1). Lineage (NCBI taxonomy): Eukaryota > Metazoa > Mollusca > Gastropoda > Littorinimorpha > Littorinidae > Littorina > Littorina saxatilis. The sequence continues at coordinate 11,919 of NW_027126963.1, read as the reverse complement.
ATTATACTATACGAAACGATACAATACTATACTATAATATACGATACTATACAATATTACACAGTACAATACTATACTATGTTATACTATGCTATACTATACTATACTATACTATACTATAACATACTATGCTATGCTATACTATACTATACTATACTATACTATACTATACTATACTATACTATTATTTATTTCATTCTTTGACTACATTGTATGTTGATTATACTGTCAATTATAAACGCGTCATTTTTACATTTAGTCAAGTTTTGACTAAATGTTTTAACATAGAGGGGGGAATCAAGACGAGGGTCGTGGTGTATGTGTGTGTGTGTGTGTGTGTGTGTGTGTGTCTGTCTGTCTGTCTGTCTGTCTGTCTGTCTGTCTGTGTGTGTAGAGCGATTCAGACTAAACTACTGGGCCGATCTTTATGAAATTTGACATGAGAGTTCCTGGGTATGATATCCCCGGACGTTTTTTTTTCTTTTTTTCGATAAATACCTTTGATGACGTCATATCCGGCTTTTTGCAAAAGTTGAGGCGGCACTGTCAAACCCTCATTTTTCAATCAAATTGATTAAAATGTTGGCCAAGCAATCTTCGACAAAGGCCGGGGTTTGGTATTGCATTTCAGCTTGGTGGCTTAAAAACTAATGAGTGAGTTTGGTCATTAAAAATCGAAAACTTGTAATTAAAATTATTTTTTTATTAAACGATCCAAAAACAATTTCATCTTATTCTTCGTCATTTTCTGATTCTAAAAACATATACATATGTTATATTTGGATTAAAAACAAGCTCTACAAATTAAAAATATAAATATTATGATCAAAATTAAATTTCCGAAATCGATTTAAAAACTATTTCATCTTATTCCTTGTCGGTTCCTGATTCCAAAAACATATAGATATGATATGTTTGGATTAAAAACACGCTCAGAAAGTTAAAACGAAGAGAGGTACAGTAAAGCGTGCAATGAAGCACAGCGCAATCGCTACCGCGCCAAACAGGCTCGTCACTTTCACTGCCTTTTGCACTAGCGGCGGACTACGTTCAGTTTCATTCTGTGAGTTCCACAGCTTGACTAAATGTAGTAATTTCGCCTTACGCGACTTGTTGTATTTCCATACATGGCGACCACCTGTTTATGACGACCACTTTTTGTCGGTCCCTATTCAGGGGGTTGTGATCGAGAGGTTCGATTGTACTATGATATGATTTGATATGATATGATATGATACATTATATCATATGGATATAACATATATAATATTATATGATATATAATAATAAATATATGATATGAAGAATAGTATGTGATATGAATACATTATTTGTATCAAATTATACCACCCGTAGGTGTACACAATTTAATATGTTGTGTCTGTGTGTGTGTAGGAGCATCACAACCAAACAATGTGAATGATGTCCATTACAGTTCAGGTAAGTCCAAATCGAAGGTAACATCCAGGTGTTTAGAAGATATGTTCAAGTTGTGAAGACAGATTTGTAAGTGTGGAGTACCATTTGATCTGGTAACTTGGTTGGTAGCTTAGTTGGTAGACACAGAGATGGTGTCGATGTCCCACCCCCATGTGTTTGCCAGAAGTGCAAGTGGCAGATTACTATTCAAGATGCAAACACGTGTGTATTATGACTACATTGTTTTGGCTAATGTTTCTCTCGGAGGAAATATAAAGGAAGATGATTCGTGTATATGAATGAGACGATGAAGTATGAAGAGAGATGTAAACAAACGAGTAAAATAAAATAAACAAAATTGAGAAGAGAAAAGAAAAGGAAAGTAAGTGATATTGATTGTAAATATTATAAATGTAAAATTCAGGAGTGTTAATGTTTGCAAAAGTTGAAGATTATATTAAGTTCAGGTTTGTAATTATGTATGTATTTATTTATTGATGCATTTATTTCATTGATTGATTGATTGATTGTTTTTTCTCTGTTTCTGAGTCCTCATTATCTCAGGAAAAGCTGATTCCAACACATTGAAAAGAAAGAAACAAAAATAAGAAAAAAATGAAAAGACATGTAATTAAATCAAATGAAATGTGGCTTATATACAAACATAAGCTTGTTGTTATCTAGCTCTGCTTGTGCAAACTTCATGACTAAACAAATGCTGTAACATGAACTTTGAAAAACATGCGCCACTGTTGCACCCCCCAAAACATGTTTTATGCAATTGTTATTTGATATATAAAATGTGTATGCCGTTAAAATCATACGACATCCATTGAACCCCAAAATCGAATTCGCTAATATGTTCCTAATTATAAGTATGTTAATAAAAGTGTGAACAAATGAAGCAATAAACCGGGCAGATTTTATGATAACAACTGTTGAATATCATGATAAACAAGGGTTGGGTAATTTAATGAGGGATATACATTCAAAATATTATTGGCAATACTATGTCAAACAACGAACAGAAGTAAAAGAAGTAAGATACCCAGCGAACTTGTGATGTAAAAGTCTGTCAAGCTTGGAGTCTATGCATGTTAAACTTTCTTGTCACGTTCTTGCCAGCCCATTATAACACACACACACACACACACACACACACACACACACACACACACACACACACACACACACACACATACACACACACACGCACATACACACGCATACGCACATACGCACGCACGTACGCACGCGGGCACACACACACACACACACACACACACACATACGCACGCACGCACGCACACACCTAATTTAAAAGCGTTCATCCATGACGTGATATTGCCATATAGTATGCCCTTCAGTGCATGACTGTTTAGCATTATTTTGTTCTCAGAGAAACCGGACTCGCTGCACGGGCATGTGAAAGCAACCCTAGCGTTGGTTATCTTCATACCATTGGCAGTGGGAGTTGTGTGCTTCGTAATTCTTGCCCACAGAAAACACTGGTTTCCGTTCAAGTAAGTATGATTCGATTGACAATACCGTGTGTGCACGTGCCAGTTCATACTATATGCTCAAGTTAATCACTTAGTTAAGTTAAGTGTTCCACAACGTAGTTTGTTACACCTATGCCATTAAGCACATACCAATGTTGGTTTTCCAAAGAAAACCATGCACACGTTTTAAAATAAAAGAATAAATAGGGAAAGGCGGTGTTACAATATGAAATGGGATCTAAACATGAGCTGAATGTGCGTTAAGTTCGACTTCAGTTCTCTTTTTATATTTAGTCAAGTTTTGACTAAATATTTTAACATCGAGGGGGAATCGAAACGAGGGTCGTGGTGTATGTGTGTGTGTATGTGTGTGTGTGTGTGTGTGTGCGTGCGTGTAGAGCGATTCAGACCAAACTACTGGACCGATCTTTATGAAATTTGACATGAGAGTTCCTGGGATTGATATCCCCATACGTTTTTTTCATTTTTTTGATAAATGTCTTTGATGACGTCATATCCGGCTTTTCATGAAAGTTGAGGCGGCACTGTCACGCCCTCATTTTTCAACCAAATTGGTTGAAATTTTGGTCAAGTAATCTTCGACGAAGCCCGGACTTTGGTATTGCATTTCAGCTTGGTGGCTTAAAAATTAATTAATGACTTTGGTCATTAAAAATCGGAAAATTGTAAAAAAAAAATAAAAATTTATAAAACGATCCAAATTTACGTTTATCTTATTCTCCATCATTTGCTGATTCCAAAAATATATAAATATGTTATATTCGGATTAAAAACAAGCTCTGAAAATTAAATATATAAAAATTATTATCAAAATTAAAGTGTCCAAATCAATGTAAAAACACTTTCATCTTATTCCTTGTCGGTTCCTGATTCCAAAAACATATAGATATGATATGTTTGGATTAAAAACACGCTCAGAAAGTTAAAACAAAGAGAGGTACAGAAAAGCGTGCTATCCTTCTTAGCGCAACTACTACACCGCTCTTCTTGTCAATTTCACTGCCTTTGCCATGAGCGGTGGACTGACGATGCTACGAGTATACGGTCTTGCTGAAAAATGGCAGCTACTTGACTAAATATTGTATTTTCGCCTTACGCGACTTGTTTTTTTTATAGGAGCATGAGACTGTCTTGGCGGACGTAGACACACGCATAGTAATAATAATAATAATAATACTAATAATAATGGACATTTATATAGCGCTTCTCCACAGCTCGAAGCGCTTTACAAGTTCAGTGTACAAGTTCAATCAAAAACACAACACGATATATACAACTAATACAATTTGTCTCAGATGAAAAGGAAAATATTCATCAAAGGGAACATATACATAGCCTATACATGTCCGGTTCTGTACACACACACACACACACACACACACACACACACACACACACACACACACACACACACACACACACACACACACACACACACACACATCACTGCCTCATGCAATTTTATAACGTGACAGAAATCGCAATCCCTGCGTGATAGACACTCTTTTAGAAGTTGTAAACGAGGCACAGTGTTTCAGAGCGGTTAGCTTAACCTCTGTTATCATGCTGCATACTTCCCTCGACATGTTGTTTACATTTCCCAAATATCATCATATCATCGTTGTCTTCTAGTGTCGCCAGCACGTTTGAATTGATCATGGGATTCATTAATATAAGAACACCGTCGGCACTTAAAATAGAAAAACAAACATAAACAGCAAAAGAAGCCGCACCCCTCGCCCCCACCCCATCCCACCCCCCTAACAAACACACGAAACAAATAAAGTAAAAGTGAACCAACGATCTGGACAGATATACTGTATGTTTGGCCGTTGTCTTTCATGGTGTTATTTGCTTCAAAACATGAACCATGGGAGACAATCTGACATTTATTTTGTTTCTTCTTGATCTGTGGTGAAACGGTTCAGTTATTGACAACACTCAAGTCAGAGCTGTACATCACATTCCCGCCTGATTCAAAACCTTGTTGTGTGTGTGCTTTTGTTGCAATTGTCGACAAAGAGTGTAAGGCAGTATGGCAAGAGAGATGATGAAATAATACCTGCACATAGAACATAATGACTACCAAATTGAAACATGCTTCAATTTAGGGTTTTCACATAAAAACATCGCTTTGAAATGTTCGATTTTTGATAGACCCGTGCCCTTCATTGTTTGAACATGTTCATTGTGATGTCATGTAGTCGTTGGTCTAACAACGTGCATGCTTTTGGGCGCACTTTTGGGTCCAGCTTCACCAGTCAAGTTTGCCCTTCACATGGCTGTGGTCAGTTTTCCTTTTCAAATCAGATGTACAAATCAAACGCGTTGTTTTACACAATTCAAACCATAACGGGCATTTCACTTGAGGTATAAGACTAAAGAAAATTAGTCAGCAGAACAACCCAGAATGTACAACGACAAAGAATCAAGAGAGAGAGAGAGAGAGTGTGTGTGTGTGTGTGTGTGTGTGTGTGTGTGTGTGTGTGTGTGTGTGTGTGTGTGTGTGTGTGTGTGTGTGTGTGTGTGTGAGTGTGTGTGTGTGTGTGTGTGTGCGTGTGTGTGTGTGTGTGTGTGTGTGCGTGTGTGTGTGTGTGTGGGTGTGTTTGTGTGTGTGTGTGTGTGTGTGTGTGTGTGTGTGTGTGTGTTTGCGCATTCGGGCTTGAGTTCCCTTTTAAACACGGACACGCATTGATTTTTTCCAGGAGGAAAGATCGGATCACAAACGCCGACGAGGAAAAACATATGGTTCCAATTGAGGAAACTGACAATGGAGGAAAATTCAGCGTTGGATTCCGACCTGATGAGCCGGGATCGGTGAAAAGTTCTCTCCTTGAGAACAGAGGTGCTCCGCCAGGTCCTGTTGTGGAGCTTGAGAACTCACTTTCCCCCAAGAACGATACCGACACACAGGGATCACATGGTGGACATGCAACGGCCGTAAAGGAAGAGCCTGTTCAGAAACAGCAACCCGAGACGGAAAAGGATAGAAAGGCGAGGAAGAAACAAGAACAAGAAGATAATGCCCGCAAAAACAAGGAGAGAGAACATGACATGAAGGAAAGGCTGAAGAAGACCACCTCAAATGAAGAAAAAGTACGTATTCAAAAAGAGTACGACGAAATTGTAAAACGCTCGCACAATGCTGAAACAAAGGCGAAGAAACGCATGCGTGAGCAGTACGACGAAATGACTGAAGCCCTGAAAAACACCACCTCAGAGGAGGAAAAGAAACGCATTCAGGCGAAGTATGATGCCCAGAAGGAACAATGGAAAACAGAGAAAGAACAGAAAAAGAAACACAAGTAAACGGAGAGTAAGACGTCGTGTGTCAGATGACAGAACAGGATTTGTCCCAATAAAGGCATACATGTCTGATTCCAAACAGGCTATGTATCTTTCGATAAAGGTTCACTTTGGTATTTGCTCTGAAAACATACCGTTCAATGACTTGCGGTTTGGTCATAAGTAATTTTCTCATAAATTAAATATTTTCATTGTTTGGTGAATAGCATGTTTGTAGAGATGCATTAATTTAAAACATTTTTAAAGCGTTATAACGCCGCAGAAAAACAACATGTACGATAGCGGCAGAGAGTTCTGTATGTCACCTTTCTCGCTTTTATAAATGATATAATGTGTGTGTGTGTGTGTGTGTGTGTGTGTGTGTGTGTGTGTGTGTGTGTGTGTGTGTGTGTGTGTGTGTGTGTGTGTGTAAGTACAAACACTACTCGATGTATAAATGGTGTTTTAGGCAAAATGTATTGCCAATGCCATTATGTATAGAATGACATTGCTTTTGTTTAACTGCTTAACTAAACATTGTGCAGTGTAATTTACATTGTCCTTTATATTGTAAATGTCGATCAAGCAGCTTGCACTTGAACATGTTGTTTTGTGTGTTTCGTTGTATTTATGTGTAGGCCTGTATCTATAACCAGATGCAAGTGTTAGGACTGCTTTGGAAGAACTGTTCGTTCTGTTTGGTATTATACGCATGAGAGTTAGATTTATAGTATTTTTATGAATATCCACTGCATAATTGTGTGCATGGTTGTCTTTGTTTTTTTTTCCGCTTTTATAATTAATTTGAAGTTGCTGATGTCAACACACATTCCAAATGTAACTTTGTTTTATTTGCATTTGTCCTAAACCGTTTGATTGCATTAATTTATGTCAATAGATAAAGGGAATAAACATAAACCAAAATCAGTTCAGCGCTGCGCGCTGAGAGCACGTGTTGAAATATCTCATCGATGATATTGTGTCCGGGGTGTAGCTGAATACGGTGTCCAAATTTGAAAAAAGATCCACCGAGAACTTTGGCGTTGTGATGTGGTATAGCGGCTATGGTGTGTCGGTATGGGGGCCCGGGTAGCTGAGGTGGAACCAAAATCGGTTCAGCGCTGCGCGCTGAGAGCACGTGTTGAAATATCTCATCGATGAGGTTGTGTCCGGGGTCTCTCTGAATAAGCCCACCAAATTTGAAGCAGATCCATCGAGAACTTTGGCCGTGCATGGCGAATACACAAATACACAAACACACAAATACACAGATACACAGACACACAGACACACAGACACACAGACACAAGTCGTATATATATATAGATATATATACCAGAGGAATACCCGCTTCGCCGGGTAGCCGGCTTCGCCGGGATGAAATACTTAGAGCCGTACGCCGGCTTTGCCGGGTCCGAACAATGGACCCGCCAAGCTTAGGTCCCTCCCAGATTCGTGGAATGGGAACAGCACGAAAATGATTCAGTGGCCATAATGCCATTCGTTACCATATCGAGTCCCATCCTTGTCGACGAATGTAACCGTGTTAATCACCTTTGGAGGCGAACTCCACTCAAACAGGATTGAGCAATTTAGAGCTTATCTCTAAGCCCTTTTGATCTGTTATGGCTTCTCAAAGGAAGGCCAGTACATACAAATACACAAAAGCCGCCAGACCACATCACAGACAAAGAGAAACAAGCAGACAAAATAGATCTATTTCATCTCGGAGTCAGGCTAAACAATATCGGTTACTAATCTGCCAGAGCGTAGTAATTCGGTTAGTTCATTTTACACAAAATTGAGATGCAGGGTTAGTTCTGTGTCAGTTACTTTGTTAGCTTTTTCATGTTTGCAACTAATACTTATCTGAGCCTGATCAGTGTGCTTCACTCCCATGTAGATATGTTAAGCTACGTTTATCACGCACAAATTCAAGATTGTGTCCCTTGTTTTATCATGTCATTTGTGTTTGTGTCATTTCAACGGACAACAGCTGCAATGTCCATTTGTTGTGATTATTAATTTTGTTCTTATAGAATTGACACGCGTACAAAAGGGAGTATCAAATTGTTATCATAACTTTTTTCATTGCAGAGACTGCTTTCAGTAATTTTTGATCGATATTTCATCTTTGGTAGCGTATTTTTGCAAATGTACATGTCAACAGACCTGCATAAATCACATGCCAATTTCAATATTCATTTATCTTGTATTTACCTGTTTGGTTATTCTTTACGTTATTTTCTAAGAGACGAAAGAGTGAACGCATTGCTTTTTTTTTTTAAATTCTGTTTGGTTTTAGCTTAAAGAGATGCAGGTTGCATTGGATATTTAGTGTGTCGACTGCTTAATTGCAAATTAAACTGTTGTTGCTTGTTTCAGCATTTACTAAGCCTTTGTTAATGTGATCCTTAGCATTGCCACTTCGTTTTCGACTCTTGTTATTCCTCATGTATTAAATATTAGGGACACTTTGCCCAGCATTAACATTGTTTTGCTTAATTAGCTTCATTAGATGATGTACTGTCCAACTAATGTACTTGTGTTATGCGTTACCATTCCACTTTTGAATACGATGAACGCTGACTGAGATGTGGCAGATCACTTTCTTGCATGACACATTTAAAACAGCATCAACACTCGCTTTGTGTGTTACATCGATAAGGAATGCCATCCACATCGTTTGGGATGCATTAGCTTATTGATTGCACCGACGTGCATCTATTATTCGATAAATACGAGTGTGGCTTATTTGATATGAATTGTTCATGCGAAACTTAGTGTGGGTAGTGTCTTCAGTCACTGGTTGATTATGAAAACTGTGTTTATTATCCAAGCGGAGCGCGGGCGGAGCCCGCGCGTAGCGAAGTAGTTTTTTTTTTTTCATCTCCCAGCACTGAAAATTTTTTTGCCAAGTGGTGTCTGTCTGTGAACATTGTTCTAGAATTCATCTTTTAGCACAATATTAGCGACACTGTTTGGACAATTCTATTAAAATTAGGCGTACAAACTGATTTTGTTTCGGGGAATCCTCTCAGAGGATCAGAATTTTCATATAATATCATCGGAAGCTGTTACAACGGGAAAATGTGAAACTTTTGTCACTTTTTAACATGGAATTTCATCTTTGAGCGTTTCAAGCGGACTTTAATAAAATAGTTATTTGCGAATTAAGCAGCGGAAGACACTCACCGGTTCAACATGTGTATGGTCATTAAACCTCAAAACATTTCAGTAAGTGGTTTAGACAAACACCTCGGAAATGTGAGGGTGACTGGTTTGTAGCTGAAGAGGTTTTTTTCTAAAGTGTGTTCTAAATACAAATGACGTACTGGTAATGATGTAATGAGTTGTTCTAATCTTGTTCTTGGAACTCTTGCTGTTCCAAGCTTGTTCTTAGCAAGTCTTGGTGACGAGAACAAAGACTATCAATGAAATCTTTAGAAATAACCTCTGACAACGACGACGATGACGACGACGACGACGATAACAACAACAACAACAAATGACATCGACGACGACGACGACAACAACAACAACAACAACAAAAACAAAAACAACAACACGAGAACAACAACAATCACGACAACGAACATGACAACAACAACACCAACAACTACGACGACAACTACAACGACTGGGTTATGATGACATCACCAATGATTTATCAAATGTTCAGTGTCAAGGCTGTTAAAAAATCGTTAAATCCTATTTCTTCACTGATTCTTATGAAATTTTAAAGGTAGGTTTGTTGTCCCCAACTTATTTTCACTCCATACTTTTCCAGAAGAAAAACATAATTTTGGCAGTTAAAAACCGTTAAATTTCAATTCTTCACCGATATTTATGAAATTTTGTGGGTAGGTTCGTTGTCCCCAACTGATTTTCACTCTATACTTTTCCAGAAGAAAGACATAATTTTGGCAGTTAAAAAACGTTAAATTTCAATTCTTCACCTATCTTTATGAAATTTAGTGGGTGGGTCCGTTGTCCCAAACTGAATTTTAAGACATACTTTTCCAGACAAAAAACCTTATTTTTGGCAGTTAAAAACCGTTAAATCTCAATTCTTCATCGATATTTATGAAATTTTGTGGGAAGGTTCGTTGTCCCCAACTGATTTTCACTCCATACTTTTCCAGAAGAAAAACATAATTTTGGCAGTTAAAAACCGTTACATTTAAATTTTCACCTATCTTTATGAAATTTAGTGGGTGGGTCCGTTGTCCCAAACTGAATTTCAAGACAAACTATTCCAGTCAAAAAAACTTATTTTTGGCAGTTAAAAACCGTTAAGTCTCAATTCTACACCGATATTTATGACATTTTGTGGGTAGGTTTGTTGTCAGATTTGACATGATGGCAGAATTGAAAGTGTGAGATATCCTGATGTTTCACAATTTATGCTGCATAATTCAGCCCCATAGGCGCTTGAATTTTAGGTGGAGTTGGGTTTTTTTTCAGCCCAAACCAGTAACCCCCACATGGTTTTCATGTCCCTTTCTGAGAGACTTCAAGAAGTTTCAATTTGACGTCATGATTAGCCTGCCGCATTAGCAAGTATGAAAACACGTCATCGATGACACATTTTAAGACAGAGAGAGAGAGAGAGAGAGAGAATCATGTACACACAGATGGACGACTTCGCTTGGGGTATGTACTGCCCGGCAGTACACATCTACTTTATTATTATTATGAAAAAAAGGTATGTTGGGGGTGCAGGTACACTGTCAAACAATAGACGCATCATTCACCATTCGATCTGTTTCTAACATGAATATCCTCACAGTAAGATGTTACCTGCCGACCATAATTATGTGCAGTTTAAGTTGATATGTTTATATGTAATGCTTTTGCTTGTTACGTTTCTGTTATTGATTTGCTTTTTCTTAAAACAAAAACAAAAACAAGCAAGGATTATAATACATGTATGTGGCGTATTAATTTTCACTTGCGAGTGCACACACACACACACACACACACACACACACACACACACACACACACACACATACACACACAAACACATACACACATACCCACACACACACATGCACACACACATCCACACACACACACACACACACACACACACACACACGCACGCACACACACATAATTTCAAAATCACGATATGATATAGTGATACGTGCTTTTTTCTTAACAGTTTTTTTTAAACAAAATCGCGAGCGTGTGTGTGTATCTGTGTCTGTTTGTGGGTGTGTGTGTGTGTATGGGGGGAGGGGGGGTATGTTGACAATTCCCTTTAACATAGACTCATTATACAATCAAAACATAGATTTAAAGTGAAAAGACAGGGCAAAAGATAGAATCCGGAAATTGCTCTTGAGGTTGATAAGAAAAACTTAGAATAGCAAATGTTTCTCACAGCCTGACAATCAGAAAGCGAACACAACTCAGTCGGCTGGAGTTCTACTGCGAGAACGTGTGTTTTCCGTTTGCATATCTTTGTTCGTGTGATTGTTTGTTTGTTTCTTTCTTTCTTTCTTTCTTTCTTTCTTGTCTCAAGAATTCAGTGGGTCATGCGAATCCAATGTGTCGATAGACACCAAACGTGTCATGGTGTGCGATCTAGCCAACGATGGAGTAATGATGATTGCTCTCGCGAGACGTGGGATCGGGAGAGACATACGATGGGTTGTAATCGTCTGATGCAATGCCTTCCGCT
>NW_027126962.1:0-3000 GCF_037325665.1 Littorina saxatilis | reverse complement strand
TATCGGAATAACACTTGTGTTTTCTGCTAGCGGGTGGGAATTTTATATTAACTCATCATTTGGTAATGTGGATGATAAGAAGCTACATGCCACTAACACGATGAGAAGAATCTATGCAAGTCGGCGAGAATTAGATTAAACACAGCGGCTTCTGTTTTAGATCAGTGGCAGCCGCACTGTGGCACAGGCACATGCAATCTGTCAGAAAAAAAACACTTCTGCTTTAATTGAGAAGCAGGGAATTTATGGTCATTTGGTATTGTGGAGAATATAAGCTACATGTCAGTAATTAATTCTGAGGATGAGAGCACAGTCTTGCTTAGGTAAAGGGCGTAAGAATACGCTCTGTGGAAAAGTTAGCGCACTCCAAGAGTGCGCTAACAGTTTTAGCGCATCGCCATTAGCCAATCAACTGGTTCACATCAGTCATGTGACACCAGTACTTACTGACAATTCTTATTATTATTATGAACATTTATGCGCCTAATCTAAATATTGCCCTGGGCGCTTACATATTAATGTACCATTTTTAACACACAATCGATATTTTGCTGCATATTAAATCATAACTACGTAAAACGATTACTTCCTTAAGTGTCCAGAAAACAATACAGACTTGCCTTTACGATTGAGTTCACACGCATTGGGCGACTGCTGTTGATCGACCGACTGTCTAAGATGTAGCAAACATTATTCGTTACCTGTGTTTAGCTTTGATATAGACTCGCATTGCGGTTTTCTACTGCAACCCTAGTTAATTAGCTTTCACACACACACACACACACACACACACACACACACACACACACACACACACACACACACACACACACACACACACACACACACACCGCCTGACACGACTCAGGAGAAACACGCGTTTTTTTCCATTCTGCGTTATAAGGGCACATGGTAGTCTCCAGGTTACTTACAGATAAGCAAGTATCTAAACTAAAGTCGCTGAAGAGGGCTACGTTATTATTCAACACATATAACACTTACCCCAGCATTTCGGACAACTTGCTTTTTTCCCAGACTGCAACAGGCTTCTTGGTCTTGTGTCTTCTTTTCACAGCTTCAATGACAGCAACTCTGACTTTTAGGTTTGTTTCAAAAGTTCCACCACTGATGAGCTGGATAGTGCCTTGGTCTTGCTTTTCCATATCTTCAATAATGAGTGACAACCCGTTTCTCCACGCTTTCTCCATCAAATGTAGAGTTTTCTGTTAGAGTGCAAAATAAAGCAAAAGCGGGATAATTTATTTGAAGACAGCTTATTATCAGTGGGACACTCATTATGTAATTCCGCCTTGAAGCACAGTAATGTTATGGTGGTCTCCGCGTTTGAAACTACATGTATTTACATTTGGGTCTATCACAGTAAAGTGAAGAAGGTTAAAACAAGTTCTCATTTTTTTTCCTGCAACAAGTTAGGAATCCTGTCCGGGAGGACGTCCCGGAATTAAACCTTCAGATTATATGCACTGAAGTGTTTGTCACAAATTTTCTTTATGATTTTATGACTTCCTTTAAACAATTTAACAAAAGTTGCGCTTTATGTCATTTTGTTTCTTCTGTACCGCAATAAAATTAGATTATAAAAAGAAGACCATATTTTTGCTTCTCTCAAAAAGATGCACGCTCATCTGACATCAACATGCATTTCAGTGAACAAACATACACACAAAGTCTATTGCTTATTTTCATGAATACAGACAGGATTATCACTTACCCCATCAGCTTCGGGATTTTCAAGTAGAGCCGGCACAGAAGTCGCACTAACTAGTGCATTTGCAGCGTTTTTGATGACATCAAAAGAACTTTCAGTCAGAACTTGTGGTCCGCGGTAACACCTTGAGCAATCCGCCAGTTTAACATCAATCTCTTGCCGAAGCGAGCGCATATTGAACTCTCGACTAAGAATACAAGGCAACAGGATGAAATCCAGATGGCAGTATCCCAACAAAGACCATTTCAAGGTGCTCGCGGTCTTGTTTGCGTATATCTGCACAGCTTCTTTCAGTTCCTCATTTTGGTACAGAGTCAAGACAAACGGAGTTCCATCTACGGCGATCACAAAAGCCTGAACAATGCTGCACGGAGGATCGTCTGATATGGGTAGGTTAAAGTCAATTGGCAAGGTTTCTGACAACCACACACACCATCGAACTGGGCCAAGTTTCTTCCCGCAGGTTGCAAAAGCTTTGAGGATTGTTGTGATTCTTTCACGGTCAGGAATGCTTAGCTTTAGAAGTTGTTCACTCTGATCATCTGGAATGTAAAGGAGCGTGAGTCAGAATCTGCCATGAATCAAACACTACACAATTGCTGAGTCAAAATTTGATAACGGAGTTGCATAATATGCCAATAAGCGACTTAACAATAGTTGCATGTAGGAGTGACATCCAAAACAGTATATTCATACAGCTTCAAGGCTGGAGTCTACCCCTGAGAACAATAACTAGATTTAAAATAGGCCACTCGTCAAACTGAATTGTTCCAAAGAATAAAGTAGAGAGCCTTAATAAAGAAATGATTTATCAAGTGGGGATTCGTGTCTGTCTAAAGTTTGATACCCAATATTCAATGTTCATACTAACGCCTCCTTTTCTTTTTATTTTGCTCCTTAGTGGTCCTTGAGCTTATATAAACACTATCTTATACAAATGTCATGTCATTTTTATTTTCATTTTTCTCGGGGATAGTAAACGCATGTTTTTAATCAAAATGAGTTGGGGGTAGGGGTGGTACAAATTTAGCGCGTTGAGGGGTACTCTGGCAGATTTTAACTGGGATAATGATAAGAAATGTCTAAAGCTTTATTACACTTCTAAGTACAGATATGAGTACCCCTTAACGCACTCAACAAACATTATTTCAGCCATTTAATTTCCACTCTGCAGAGGAAGCGGCAAGACAGTTGATTTTCAGCGTATATGGGCAAATTAAACGCTGTTTTTCACCATCAGACCTGGGAACCCCTGCTCGTGTCCCTCAGGG
>NW_027126961.1:33432-63844 GCF_037325665.1 Littorina saxatilis | reverse complement strand
TCTCTCTCTCTCTCTCTCTCTCTCTCTCTCTCTCTCTCTCTCAGGCTCAGTCTCTCAGTCTCTCTCTCTCTCACTCTCTCTCTTTGTGCGTCAGTGTGACCGTGTGTGTGTGAGTGCGTGAGTGTGTGTGTGTGTGAGTCTCTCTCTCTCTCTCTCTCTCTCTCTCTCTCTCTCTCTCTCTCTCTCTCTCTCTCTCTCTCTCTCTCTCTCTCTCTCTTTGTGCATATGAGTGTGTGTGCCGTGAGCGCATGTGCAAGTGCTAAAGCCAAATGATGTCGACAGCCATTTTCTTCGACTTACCTGCTTCTAGTCTGTAAACACAGACACACACGCGCTCGCACGCACGCACTTATTTGTAATGCACATCGGAAGAAAACAGTCACTGCGGCATCAAAGCAGAATAGACTCGAGCTGCAAATAAAATCAAACAAGCGTTGAAGGGACACTACTTTCTATGTTCTGTAGGAAGAAGCAGTGAAAGAGAAGTTGCTTCCCTTGGATAGTTTCTCTGGAGTTCACTCGTTCATCGTCATCCTCGAAGTGAACAATTAAAGAGACCGTCAAGGATTTCAAGAGAATATGATTTATATGAATACGGAGACATATGATGTCATCGATTGGCACACTGTCTTAGTATCAGATAAACTCTGAGGAAGGTTACCAGTCAGTGTTACAAAAATCATCAGTCCGGACTGAAGTGGCACAGATAGCCGAGTTTAAATGAATGGCCCATGGCATGGACACTTTTGAATAAAAGCAACGGCGACTTCTGAATCGCCCTTCGCAAATCGCTCCCCACATATTGTCCCCTCCTAAATTGCCCCCTGCCATATCGATTCCAATGATCTGGCGTTTTGCCATCAGTGGCATCACTGATTTCGCCCCCTCTCCCACTCGTCTCTGTTACCTTGCACATACTCACTCACACCGTGACACACACAGAAACACAGACACACACCCAGACACACCAAGGCACACAAACAGACGGACACAGACACACACAGAAACACACACAGAAACGCACAAACACAACACACACACACACACACACACACACACACACACACGAACGTCCGCACACACACACACATGGCACACTCTCACACACACACACACACACACACATGGCACACTCTCACATACACATACACACACTCACGTACGCACACACACACACACACACATACACACACACACACACACACCGTGGCACACACACACACACACACACACACACACACACACACACACACACACCAGGGGTGCGTTGCCTTGAGCTAACAATCTCAGTGTTCGCGAAGAGACAAAAAGTTCTCATGTTGTAGGCAACGCTATGTCGCGGCGAACTGTTCTACCCTCTCAACCTACTTTCAACTACATGGACCCGTCTCTTCGCTGACGGCCAAGTTCATGCATGCATATTGGGGGCTTTTCTTTTTTTTTTGGTGGTCAGATTCACAGTTGGATTTCTTGTTGATTCCGTGAAAAAGTGTTGTGGTCTTCATGTCAGTCAATAAAGGTTGATTAAAGGTTTAGGAGTAAATAGCTCTCTCTCTCTCTCTCTCTCTCTCTCTCTCTCTCTCTCTCTCTCTCTCTCTCTCTCTCTCTCTCTCCTGCTCCCGCTCTCTCTCCCGCTCTTTCTCTCTCTCTCTCTCTCTCTTTCTTTCTCTCTCTCTCTCTTTCTTTCTCTCTCTCTCTCTCTCTCTCTCTCTCTCTCTCTCTCTCTCTCCCTTTCTTTCTCTCTCTCCGTGTCTCTGTCTCTATTTCTCTCTCAGTCTGTCCGTCTGTCTGTCTCTCTCTCCCTCCCTTTCTCTCTCTCTTTCTCGCTCTCTCTATCTCTCTCTCTCGCCCCCCCTCTTTCTTGCCCCCTCTCGCCCTTCCGCACACACGCGCGCGTAAACACACACACACACACACACACACACACACACACACACACACACAGAGCCACTCACATACGTATTCTTGTTAACTTTCGGAGCTTGTCTTGAATACATATCTATATGTTTTTGGAATCAGGAAATGATAAAGAATAAGATGAAATCATTTTTGGATCGATTTCTTAAATTTTTATCGTAAGACTAATTAATCTATTTTCGTTAATTGTGATCACATTTTAAGAGTAAACATGACATATGTATTATATTTTTAGATTCAGAATATGATGAAGAATACGATGCAATCAATTTTAAGTCTGTTTGCGAAAAATCGATTTTAATGGCAACTTTAATGAGCAAACTCATCAATTAATTTTTAAGCCTCCAAGCTGAAATGCAATACCAAAGTCCGGGCTTCGTCGAAAATTACTTGACCAAAATTTCAACCAATTTGGTTGAAAAATGAGAGCGTGACAGTGCCGCCTCAACTTTCACGAAAAGCTGAATATGACGTCATCAAAGCTATTTATCAAAAAAATGAAAAAAACTCTGGAGATACCGTACTCAGGATCTCTCATGTCACGTTTCATGAAGATCGGTCCAGTAGTTTTCTCTGAATCGCTCTACACACACACACACACACACACACACACACACACACACACACGTCTTGATTCCCCCCTCAACGTTAAAACATTTAGTCAAAACTTGACTAAATGTAACAAGTCGCGTAAGGCGAAAATACAATATTTAGTCAAGTAGCTGTCGAACTCACAGAATGAAACGCAATGCCATTTTACTCGTAGCATCGTCAGGCCACCGCTCATGGCAAAGGCAGTGAAATTGACAAGAAGAGCGGGGTAGTAGTTGCGCTAAGAAGGATAGCACGCTTTTCTGTACCTCTCTTTGTTTTAACTTTCTGAGCGTGTTTTTAATCCAAACATATCATATCTATATGTTTTTGGAATCAGGAACCGACAAGGAATAAGATGAAAGTGTTTTTAAATTGATTTGGACAATTTAATTTTGATAATAATTTTTATATATTTAATTTTCAGAGCTTGTTTTTAATCCGAATATAACATATTTATATGTTTTTGGAATCAGCAAATGATGGAGAATAAGATAAACGTAAATTTGGATCGTTTTATAAATTTTTATTTTTTTTTACAATTTTCAGATTTTTAATGACCAAAGTCATTAATTAATTTTTAAGCCACCAAGCTGAAATGCAATACCGAACCCCGGGCTTCGTCGAAGATTACTTGACCAAAATTTCAACCAATTTGGTTGAAAAATGAGGGCGTGACAGTGCCGCCTCAACTTTCACGAAAAGCCGGATATGACGTCATCAAAGACATTTATCAAAAAAATGAAAAAAACGTTCAGGGATTTCATACCCAGGAACTCTCATGTCAAATTTCATAAAGATCGGTCCAGTAGTTTAGTCTGAATCGTTCTACACACACACACACACACACACACACACGCACGCACGCACATACACCACGACCCTCGTTTCGATTCCCCCTCGATGTTAAAATATTTAGTCAAAACTTGACTAAATATAAAAAGGAGAAACGACAGAAAGAGACAGAAGAAAATCATTAAGTAGAAGACAGACAGCAAATAACGTTATATTAAAAAAGAACAAAGTCTAATATATATAATATAATATAATATTATATATGATACCATATCATATCATATCATATCATATCAAATCATATCATATCATGCTCCCATGGGGTCGCCTTCACGCGGCGGGAGTGTTTTCACAGAGCTACCCCACCCCTTTACTTCTCTTCTTTTGTCTTATTTCTGCCTTACCAGTCCTTTCACCTATATTTCCTTCCAAGAAAACTCTCCCTACTATTCCCTGCAGATTTCCAATTCTTTTCTTGTTGTCTTATTTCTATCTGACTGGATCCATCACCTTTATTTCACTTACCAAAAGTCTTCTTTTCCACATCCTTATTTCTCTGCACCCCGCATGTCGTAAGAGGCGACTAACGGATTATGTTTCTCCTTTTACCCTTGTTTAGTGGTTCTTGTATAGAATATAGTCAATGTTTGTAAAGATTTTAGTCAAGCAGTATGTAAGAAATGTTTAGTCCTTTGTACTGGAAACTTGCATTCTCCCAGTAAGGTCATATATTGTACTACGTTGCAAGCCCCTGGAGCAATTTTTTGCTTAGTGCTTTTGTGAACAAGAAACACTTAACAAGTGGCTCTATCCCATCTCCCCCCTTTCCCCTATCCCATCTCCCCCCTTTCCCTCGTCGCGATATAACCTTCGTGGTTGAAAACGACGTTAAACACCAAATAAAGAAAGAAAGAATATCATATCATATCATATCATATCATATCATATCATATCATATCATATATAATATAATATAATATAATATAATATAATATAATATAATATAATATAATATAATATAATATAATATAATATAATATAATATTATATAAATATATACATTCAAGGAAGGCCGAGACAGGCTTCAGCTCAGTCCATGACTTAGAGACTGTAACCCAGTCACTGTATAATCCCCATTACGCCCTGGTAACCTCATACTTCTCGTTATGTGCACAGATGGTGTCCCTCGCCTCTCCCTGTCGTAATGAATTGGACGAGCAAATACAGACTGTCAGCCAAGCCTGGCGACAATAATTGTTTCCTGGGGTAGAAAGCTCGGCTCTCATCATTGCCTAGTTGCTCGTTCAAACATTGCATTGATGGCAAAAGAGAAATCACTATTGTTTACAAATCATTCGCGGTTAGTGACGTGTGCGACCCTGTCAATGATAAATGATGCCATGATTTGCACCAACAATTTGGCAGCTTATTGAAAAAACAAAAGAGCGCTCTCACTGGAGTAAGCGATTGTACAAACGAATGTTATCCCAGGATAATGCCATGATTTGCACCCACAATCTGGCAGCTCATTGAAAACAAGAGCACTCTCACTGGAGTAGGCGATTGTACAAACGAAAGTTATCCCAGGATAATTAATGCTATGATTTGCACCAGCAGTGTCTGGTAGCCGAAAAGAAAGAGTGCTCTCCCTGGAGTTGGCAATTGTACGAACAAAAGACGATTTTTGTTTTCGGTCTCAGACCGTTGGCGGATTCGCTTTTGATCCGAACTCATTTTAAGAGCATACACAGTTTGTCTCATTTAAAAATAAAATGGAAACGCAACAACAACAACAACAACAACAACAACAACAACAACAATAATAACAACAACAACAACAACAGGTTACGATTAAAGATGTTCATTCCGTCTTGTATATGCGCTTGCTACTTTCATCTCTCTACATGTCTCTATCGTTCTTTCTGCTCCCCCCCCCCACCCCCTCTTTCCTCTGCTATAGTTCTGTCTTACTCTTTGTTTGGTTTATTTTGACCCTGTTTTTGACCCAGATAATGACATAGCATATTATCAGAATTTTCTCTGTCCGACACCACATTTGTGTTATCCACCATTCGTGTTTAGGGCACGTAATATAAGCGTTCGCTTGAGTTCGTGTTCCTATTATTTCTTGTTTTAGGCTACTGTACCATGTCTAACTGAATAAACCAACAACAACAACAACAAGGAACTTAGTCGATAAATATCGACAGGGGGCCGACAAATGGTTTAAATGGGAAATGTGTGTATATGGGTGTGGGTTTGAAACAAACAAACAAACCAACCCATGTGAACCCCGGGCCGCAGGCCTTCGATGTAGTGATTGAAAAAAAAGGATGTTCTCAAATGGTTCAATTCTCATTTGGTATGATTCTTAAATGGTACCGGTATACTCCCCCCCCCCCCTGGCCGCAGGCCTAGGAGTAAAATTTTTATAGACACTGACTGTGCATGCCGATGTGGCATGCAGTCACCTACTTTTGTTGTAATTACGTTTGCTCAAGCCATTGCACGATGTAAAAAGAAGTAAACCGTGTTTTTATTGTGTCACTTTGTTGTGACCCGTTTTGTGGAGCGTTAATAATTTTACGTGAGATTCACGTGCTCCTTGTTCAGTTGTTGTGACCTGGTTTTGGTCGGAGCGTCACAAACTGCGTCGTTTAGTTCTAGAACACCGTGAGATTCACGTGCTCTTTTCCGTGTTTTGATTTTGAGGTGAGCCCTGCGAATCTGCGTTGCAAGTTTTAGAATACGTGTGACTCACGTGTTTTTAGCTTTGTGATGTCAGCTAGTTCCTTGGTCTTCTTTCTGTTAAATATACCGTTTTAAGTTTTGAGCATGCACGGAGTGCGTGATCGGTTACTGATTGGTTGTAAAATAGTAGTTTCACCCGATTCTGTCTTAGGAATGTTGTTGGTTGGTCAATCCGGTGACCTTTGACTTTTGAATAACTATTCCATGTTAGGTTTTTGTTTCCATAAATACCGCTGCTTGACTCCTGTCTCGTCAGTCGATCTGAGGGTTTTAGGAAGCGTTTGGTTTTGATGTAAACGTATGAAGGTTAGCAAGTGAACCAACGGAGTGTTTCTTATGTTTTAATGTCAACGTAATGTTCTTGGAGACAGTTGTTTCTCAAGTGTGAATCGTTTTGTGCCCTTCGTTTGTGAGGCAACACGTTTTTGGTACTGCTGGTCAACCCACACAGCGCATAAGGTAATTTTGTTGTTACTTGTTTGTGTTGTGTTTTGGTCGCCATTTTGTAATTACTTTGTGAGTTGTTTATGTATAACGTGAGTTGAAAGTCTGACTTGTTGTAGTGTTTCTTTATTGTGTGTTCAACTGTTCTAGTGTTGTGAACGTACAGCAATGTTTTGTAGACGCTAGAAAGTCGCTAATGTTTATAATGATAACTTGTGTTTTCTGTGGTTAACGAAGTTCGAAGTGAAACGTTTTCTCCGACTTTTTCAGCCTTACGTTAAAAGAATTTAGGTAAAAGAAGCTTGCGGTCTGTGGTGATCGTTTGTAAACGGGCTTATTTCTTGTAACGTTATTGAGGGAAAGTGGATGAGTAAATATCTTGTTTGTGACTTTGATTAACGCAGGAACGTTGTCGTTAGACTTTTTTGGTATGACAGTTTGCTTTGTATTCCTGGCCTGATGAGTCAACGTTTTTGTATTTTTCTGAAAGTAGCCATTTTGGTTTTAAACGTATGTATGCTAAGTTTCTTGAGTATTCTTAGTGCTTATGGTATTGTTGAACGTACGGAACGTAATTCTTTATTGTTGTTGAACGTACAGAACGTAACTTTTTATTGTTGTTGAAGGACTAACCAACGAGTGTGTGGTAATTGTAACTTTCTTGTCTGTTTGTCTTTGCCTGTCTTGTGATTGTTTATTTTTCTTGTATTTACTTCTCGTGTCTTGTTAATGCATTTGATACTTTTGCCATGTTTAATAATTTGTTTTCTTTTCTCTTTTTCTTTCTGTCCATAAGTTTTTTACCGCAATACGTAGTATCTCATTACGTAGTACTGTAACTATATATGCATTACTGATACCTTAGTGTCAGATGTAAAATAATAAACCAGTACTTTTGCGCGTTATCGCTTGTAACCTGTGTTTGTCATTTCGTATGAACAATATGTAGTACCAGCCTCGCTCACGAAGGCGCGCACAGTAAAAAACTTTAGTTGCTGTCGTCCAGTAAAAAACTTTGCTGCTGATGCCCAGTGAAAGAACTTTAG
Organism: Littorina saxatilis; assembly: GCF_037325665.1. NCBI lineage: Eukaryota > Metazoa > Mollusca > Gastropoda > Littorinimorpha > Littorinidae > Littorina > Littorina saxatilis. Next base: position 56,300 of record NW_027126961.1, on the reverse strand, counting down.
CTGAAGTAAACAACTTAGCTGCTGATGCCTAGTACAGAACTTTAGCTGAAGTCCAGCCAAGTGAATGTAAAGAACTTTTGTTATTGACGCTCAATGAACGTAAACGTAGCTGTTGATAACCAGCAAAAGACTTTATTGTTACCTGTCACTGTGTTAGTGAACCATAGTTTGACACAGATCAACTTGTCGGTTAGAGATCTTCCTACTCCATATCCGGCGCATCTTTTGTGACTTTTGTGTATTATCCCAAACGACCCTCAGATCGATTCATTTTACTTTATAAACAGATAAACCTTATGTAGGTTTTTAGTGCTTTTGAATAAGCGAACATTGTAATGGAGGAGATTCCAGCAGATAAACCATTGGAAGCTTCAGGTTATGACATTAACGGCGATGAAGATGAACATTCTCAAAGGCCTAGGCGTGACATTAAGCCTACTGAAAAAGGTAGAGAGTACCAGATTGAGATCAAAACTAGAAACTTTGCAAGACAACGAACATTCTTGGAACGAGCAATCGGTGAGGTAGTAACAGAGCTTAACCAAGAAACTCCTAATCAAGAGTCGTTAACCAGTCAGAAACAAATTGTTTTGAGCATGTACAAGGATCTTGGTGACATAGAGAAAGGTCTTCGTAGTATTGGTAGCGGTGAAACCATTCAGGAAAGTTGGGATGATGTTCAGAGAACAGTTCAGAACATTATGTTTGACATTGATCGAGCTCTTGACAGACAAACGACTAGCGTTCAGGTGGCTAAGGAGCCTACTTCCAGGCATAGCAGTGTTACACCTAGCGTTGGGTCATCCACCCACAAGTCAGCCAGTGGTAAGACTGCCAGCCATAAAGCAGCTAGCATTACGTCAGCCATCCACAAGTCAGCTAGCCACAAGTCAGGTAGCAGGAGATCAGGTAGCCAAGTAGCTTCTCGCGCCGAGTCTCTCCGCTCTAAAAGTGTTAGCTCTGAAGACACTAAATTGGCTCTTAAACTAGAGGCTGCTTCCCTGGCCATAAAAGTGGAAGGTGACGCAATAAAGGAAGCTCAGTTTAGTGAACTGGATCTCTTACAACAACAATATGCTGAGAGAACAGCAGCTAGGCAGACTGAGGAAGCTGAGAGAACTGCAGCTAGGCAGACTGAGGAAGCTGAGAGAACTGCAGCTAGGCAGACTGAGGAAGCTGAGAGAACAGCAGCTAGGCAGACTGAGGAAGCTGAGAGAAATGCAGCTAGGCTGATCGAAGAAACTGCTAGGCAGGCTAAGGAAGCTGAAAAAGACACAGCTAGGCAGGCTAAGGAAGCTGAGAGAATAGCAGCTAGACAGGCCGAAGACGCAGCTGAAGCAGCTCTTGAAGATATTAAACAGAAAAAGGCTTTGAGACAAATTCAGTCCACCGAATTGAAAATTAGCTTAAGAGAACAAGCTATGTTACAAGTATTGGAACAAGGTGAATCCGTTCAGCAGGATCTCCCTGATCTACCGTCAGTTGATTTGTTGAACACTAGGTTCCACCCTCGTCCTTTCGTTCCCTTGTACAGTCTTGTAGCCCCTCCTCTTAACAATGAGCAAACAGCGATAGGAATAGGGACAGGTGCTGCCGTCATTGCTGACCAAGGGACACACCAGCCAGCCTTGGACGCCACGTCTGTTCCTGTCTGCCAAGCTGCCGTCATTGCTGACCAAGGGACACACCAGCCAGCCTTGGACGCCACGTCTGTTCCTGTCTGTCAAGCTGCCGTCATTGCTGACCAAAGGACACACCAGCCAGCCATGGACTTCACGTCTGTTCCTGTCTGCCAAGCCGCCAGCACCCGTGACATCTCTACTGTCAACGCTGCTGTCACCAACTTCGTCGCAGGAACCACAACGACTGAGCCACGACAGCACGCGTTACCTGTCGTGGACCTCGTCGTTGGAGTCAGCGCCTCTACAAGCGCCGCTACTACCAACAACGCCACCTACGAGGCGTACGGACCTCAACGTAGAGAGGATGTCAACGCCCCCCATCACGCCGGAACGAGCGCTCCTTTCATCCATCGGGAGCCCTCCACACCCAACTACACGACGGCTGCAACTACATCCTCCATGCGGCCTACAGCGCTGCTGACCACACTGCAGCACCCTCTGCACAACGTTGGACACTCAACGACAAGCGTCACAGGCTCTCGCCCGCCTGATCTCGACCACACAGGTTGGTCCTATCACCTACCAGAGACAAGGGAAGGTGATGAGACGCAAGAACGACACACCTACTTCCCAGAAGAACGTCACCAACGCATGGACCACAGACGTTTTCAAGTTACCCCACCCTGTTTCCCCTATGATACCCACCTACATCCCAAACCAGAGCCTTTCGTGCCCACATTCCTGGACCCACATCAGACCACCCCCAAAGTTATTTGGGGAAACGAAAATGCAAGGCCCCCTGCGTACATGAACTTTGACAAGGAATGTCATGCAGATCGTCCATTTGCCTCTTACCCCCCGTCTGCGTACTACCAACGTCCACTTGCTACTCCTGCAAAGCAGGACACTCCTATGGACTCTCTCGCCAAAACCCTATCAGACGCTCTGATGATCAACCGCTTGCCGATGCAGGAGCCGTGCATTTTTGTTGGTGACCCTCTCCAATATCCAATTTGGAGATCGTCGTTTGCGTTTCTCATCGAGAGACAAAACATAACCAGCAGTGAGAAGTTATTGTATCTGCAACGGTACATCGGAGGTCAAGCAAAGGAGGCCGTGACCGGCTTCTTTCTGCTGAGAGAAGGTGACGCCTACGAGAGAGCCATGGAAGTGCTGGAAAATCGGTTCGGCAACTCATACGTCGTTTCGCAAGCTTTCCGGACCAAGCTGGACGAATGGACCCCAGTCAAAAGCAAAGATCCCAAGGGACTCAGAAGTCTGGCCGATTTCTTGCAGCAATGTTCCGTTGCTGCCCAGGAAGTTGGTGGACTGAGCATCCTGGATGATGCCCAGTACCTACGGAAGATCGTCGGAAAGCTCCCAGACTGGATGAGTCACAGATGGTCTAGAACAGTTGCTCGAACCAAGGTTGAAAAGAAGAGGTATCCTCTGTTCAATGAACTCGTGTCGTTCGTTACTCTCGAAGCAGACATTTCTAACGACCCTGTTTTCGGCTTGACAAGTGCATCGGGGACACCAAGAAAGTTCACAACGAACCTGTCAACCCTGACAGAGGATGTCACCGCATGTCTGCACTGTCAACTTCCGGACCATGACGCTGGGACATGTAAGGAACTCATAGTGAAGCCTCTGGTTGAGATACGAGATTTTCTGTTCAAGAACCGTATCTGCTACGGATGTCTGAGAAGCAAGGATCACCAGAGCCGTCAATGTATGCAGAAACAGACGTGCAAGAAGTGCAAGAAGGCTCATCCCACTTGTCTTCATGATGACAATTTCAAGTATCAGAACAGTATGAGTGAAAACAAAGGGGCGAGTGAACACAAGAACAATTACCGTACCTCTGCTGCTGACGTTCAAGAGCCACTGTCATCGTCGACCCCTACGGTGTCTGCTCTTAAGGCCAGCGAGGAAAACAGCATCGGTTTCACGTCTATGATCGTTCCCGTTCTCGTTTCCAGTGACTCTAACCCCAACGTAGAAGTGCTGACGTACGCACTACTGGACACTATGTCCAACGCCACTTTTGTAGTGCAGTCAGTGGCTGAAGAAGTTAAAGCCAAATCGCAGCCGACTACACTCAGGGTCTCCACACTGACTGAGGACAATGCTGTGGTCTCCGGCAGGAAGTACTCTGGATTGCGTGTCCGCTCTCCTACCTCCAGTGAGTTTGTCAGGCTCCCTTCTGCCATCTCACGACCTTACCTGTCCGTTGACCCCACGCAAATCCCCACCTCAGAGACTGTCAAAGTTTACCCACATCTTCAACACCTGTCCCCAAAACTGCCCCCCTTGTACCCTGATTGCGAAGCAGGCCTCCTCATCGGCTATGACTGCGCTGAAGCCCTCATGCCCCTAAACGTTGTCCAAGGACTGCCATTTGCAGTAGAGACTAAGTTAGGTTGGAGCATCGTCGGCAAGGCACCGCATTCCGTCGCCTTTGATGGCATAGCCTCGTCCATGCGCGTCATCGTCAAGCCAGGATCGAGGGAAGAAGAACGTGTAGCTCACGTCTACAAGGTACAGGTGGACGAAGTCTCGTGTACTGACCCATTACATGTTATGGAAAGAGACTTTGCAAGTGACTCAGGATCCATGTCCCAGGACGATGTAAAGTTCAAGAAGATCGTGAAGGTCAACGAAGCTAGTCACTTCGAGATGCTCTTACCATTTCGACCAGAGAAACCGTCCCTCCCCGACAACAGAAGTGCCGCAGTCAAGCATCTGAAGGGCCTGAAACGCCAGAAAAAACGAGGGTACCGTGATGACTGCGTCAAGGTCATGACATTAATCTTGTACGGGCTGATCGTGACGTGTTTTGCCTCTAGGGCAATCCACATTGAAACCCTGGATGACATGTCAAGTGATTCCTTCATCAACGCCCTACGCATTGTTGTCTTGCATGACCAGAACTTGTGCAGATCAGAGTGGTGCATGGCTCGTGTAGTCGAAGTGATGCCGGGATCTGATGGACTGGTCAGACGAGTGAAAGTGCATGTTGGAACAAAGGCTCTAGACAATCACGGCCGTCCCACTGGTGATAGTCGCATATTAGAGCGACCTATTCACAAAATGACTGTGTTAGTAGATCGTGAAAATCACAAAGACAAAGCTGTGTAAGCGAACTGAAAGAACATTGAACTTTGGAGTGTTTTTCCAATTTGACAGTTGTAGATTGTTGCAGTTTGTTTTTATACCAGATGATGTAACAGACATTTATGGTTTAAGTGGTGCGGGTTTTTTTTTTATGCCGTCGAGTAATGACTAACGGCATTTAGTTGAAACGAGATGTGTTGAAACACTGAAAATGATTGAACCGTAATATTGCTGTGTAAATGTTTTGCAACACAATGGTTTTGAGTTGTAAATTTTGAAATGTCTAAATCTGCGTTATTCTTCTTTTGATATAAGGAATGTGTTTGTACAAAGGTTTTTTGAAGTAAATTATAGTAATATAATTTCCGGTGGGAGTGTGCATGCCGATGTGGCATGCAGTCACCTACTTTTGTTGTAATTACGTTTGCTCAAGCCATTGCACGATGTAAAAAGAAGTAAACCGTGTTTTTATTGTGTCACTTTGTTGTGACCCGTTTTGTGGAGCGTTAATAATTTTACGTGAGATTCACGTGCTCCTTGTTCAGTTGTTGTGACCTGGTTTTGGTCGGAGCGTCACAAACTGCGTCGTTTAGTTCTAGAACACCGTGAGATTCACGTGCTCTTTTCCGTGTTTTGATTTTGAGGTGAGCCCTGCGAATCTGCGTTGCAAGTTTTAGAATACGTGTGACTCACGTGTTTTTAGCTTTGTGATGTCAGCTAGTTCCTTGGTCTTCTTTCTGTTAAATATACCGTTTTAAGTTTTGAGCATGCACGGAGTGCGTGATCGGTTACTGATTGGTTGTAAAATAGTAGTTTCACCCGATTCTGTCTTAGGAATGTTGTTGGTTGGTCAATCCGGTGACCTTTGACTTTTGAATAACTATTCCATGTTAGGTTTTTGTTTCCATAAATACCGCTGCTTGACTCCTGTCTCGTCAGTCGATCTGAGGGTTTTAGGAAGCGTTTGGTTTTGATGTAAACGTATGAAGGTTAGCAAGTGAACCAACGGAGTGTTTCTTATGTTTTAACGTCAACGTAATGTTCTTGGAGACAGTTGTTTCTCAAGTGTGAATCGTTTTGTGCCCTTCGTTTGTGAGGCAACACGTTTTTGGTACTGCTGGTCAACCCACACAGCGCATAAGGTAATTTTGTTGTTACTTGTTTGTGTTGTGTTTTGGTCGCCATTTTGTAATTACTTTGTGAGTTGTTTATGTATAACGTGAGTTGAAAGTCTGACTTGTTGTAGTGTTTCTTTATTGTGTGTTCAACTGTTCTAGTGTTGTGAACGTACAGCAATGTTTTGTAGACGCTAGAAAGTCGCTAATGTTTATAATGATAACTTGTGTTTTCTGTGGTTAACGAAGTTCGAAGTGAAACGTTTTCTCCGACTTTTTCAGCCTTACGTTAAAAGAATTTAGGTAAAAGAAGCTTGCGGTCTGTGGTGATCGTTTGTAAACGGGCTTATTTCTTGTAACGTTATTGAGGGAAAGTGGATGAGTAAATATCTTGTTTGTGACTTTGATTAACGCAGGAACGTTGTCGTTAGACTTTTTTGGTATGACAGTTTGCTTTGTATTCCTGGCCTGATGAGTCAACGTTTTTGTATGTTTCTGAAAGTAGCCATTTTGGTTTTAAACGTATGTATGCTAAGTTTCTTGAGTATTCTTAGTGCTTATGGTATTGTTGAACGTACGGAACGTAATTCTTTATTGTTGTTGAACGTACAGAACGTAACTTTCTATTGTTGTTGAAGGACTAACCAACGAGTGTGTGGTAATTGTAACTTTCTTGTCTGTTTGTCTTTGCCTGTCTTGTGATTGTTTATTTTTCTTGTATTTACTTCTCGTGTCTTGTTAATGCATTTGATACTTTTGCCATGTTTAATAATTTGTTTTCTTTTCTCTTTTTCTTTCTGTCCATAAGTTTTTTACCGCAATACGTAGTATCTCATTACGTAGTACTGTAACTATATATGCATTACTGATACCTTAGTGTCAGATGTAAAATAATAAACCAGTACTTTTGCGCGTTATCGCTTGTAACCTGTGTTTGTCATTTCGTATGAACAATATGTAGTACCAGCCTCGCTCACGAAGGCGCGCACACTAACCTTCTTCCCAGGGGTCATTGACCCAGTTTTAGCTATGAGAGGTGGTTCGCCCAGAGGCTGTAGAGTATACTGGGGCGGTCTCTTTGATGTCTTGAGAGGAAACTTGGCCAGGGTAGTACATGCACCAGAACTGGTGGACACCAAGGACAAACATGAAATCGAAGCAGTTTGCTTTCAGAGAGAACGGTCGTCAGCAACTCAAACTTCTCTGTTTTCTTTTTTTTTTTTAAATCTGACTTTCTTTGTGGCCCCCTGACTCCGCCCCCTCCCTCTGTAAGGACCCCCCTCCACAAGGACCGATTTTTGTCAACATTTTAAAGGTCGCTAGAGAGGGGTTCCACTGTATGACCTAACCGCTACTGGCAGACGGCCTCAATCTTCACGCGCAAAGACGAGATTAATAGGTGCTCGGTTTTGGTATTTTGAATTACATTACATTAAACCTTTGTTGGGTTTCATGGTCATGGCAACAGCCATAATAATATTACATGATGTATAATATCATATTTCAGCATATGTGAATTACATGTCATCATACTAAACTGTCATACATTTTTATTCCTACATTATTCTGATTGATCACAACCAAACCTACTATCATTGGACACATCCAAATGCAAGCGCCTGTTCTTGACAATTTCTCTCTGATCTAAATATAAAATCAGTGCAATTTCCTGGGTCGGGCTTTGCCACAGACACTCACGGTTTGGCCTGTAGGTAAAATGTACAATGTATTTTCTGATTTGTGCACAAAAGCTTTTTTTCTTTTTTCTTTTTTTTAACATAACAATGTTTAATGTCACTGTATGTTTAAAAGACCATGGTCATATTTGTAAAAAAAATGTTAAATTAGAAAATAAATAACATTTTGGTTCATGATTTTTCCTACACCTGTGCTAAAAATAAGAAATAAAAATGTCGGGTATATAAGTCACTCAAATACAGCTAGGTATGAATGGCTCGGTTTGAGTTTGTTGCAGTTGACCCTGCACAATGCGACATATCATGTTTTTGTTGAACAATTTTGACGTCACCCCTCCCATAGGGTGACGTATTTCACAACTTCCTGTGTTACACAAACTCTGTGATGACCAATTTTGACGTCACCCCTCCCATAGGGTGACGGATTTCACAACTTTCTACAGATGAACAATTTTGACGTCACCCCTCCCATAGGGTGACGGATGTCACAACTTCCTGTGTACACAAACTGATGACGTATTTCACAACAAAATGGCGCTGCCCATGGTCAACCTCGAAACTATCCGTATAGAATGGGGGCGTCCTCGCCCCCATAACAACAACCGTCAACTACATAAATCACTATTACCTGCCGTGACCGGCATCGTGTCATGTTCCTTTCCTGTCTGACCAGAGACTATACGCTGCCCACATTTTCCAGCTACTCAATCGAACCCGCTGTGAGAGGTAACCGTGATACATAATTATGTTGTTAAGGTGTGTATTTACGGCTTCAAATAGAAAGAAGATTCGACATTTTCATACCTCAAGAGCCTTTTAATGCTCCAGTAAACAGCATTTCAGATTTTATTTAATGCATGCAGGTGTTACTCAAGAAGAGAGAGAGAGAGAGAGAGAGAGAGAGAGAGAGAGAGAGAGAACCGGCAAGAACAATCACACACACATGCAAGCACGAACGCGGCACCCACGCGCACACACGCGCACGTACGCACACACACACACACACACACACATACACACACACACACACACACATACACACACACACACAAACATACACATGCACACACACTCACAAACACGCACACACACACCCACAACCACCCCCCCCCCTCACACACACACACAAGCTTTTCTTTTATCATAAATCCTCGACGGATGCGCTACTGGCGGCCTTGTAAACGAAATAAACAAACGACAATCGGAATGTCAAACAAAGCCAATTCCACACGCAGTCATTCACTTCCTCGAGTAAAAAAAATTCCATTGGGAACTTTCCGCTCAGTTCTGCGAACAGAAATCGTTAGTTGTCTAAAACCCCACCTGCGACCCGCTCATTTCAACAATCGAAATTGACAGAACCGCTTGAAAACTTCCCAAGCTGATTTAACACACACACACACACACACACACTAACACCCTAATACACACACACACTAACACACACTATGGATATAGCAAAACAGTTTATGCCAGTAAAAGAAGTTACGATACGCCCTAAAGACGCACCCTGGATAACACCTGAAATCCTAATGTTAATTGACCAACGTGACCAGATTCACTTGAAAGCCAAAACAAGCAAGCAGCCGGAAGACTGGTTGAACTATCGCCAGGCACGTAACCTTATTACAACACAGAAAAGAGAACGTATTATTGAATTTTATTCCGAATTAGATGTTAAAGTTTCTGATCCAACGCAGTTTGGTAGCAAAGACTGGTGGAAACTGGTGAAGTCATTTATGAAGAAGAAAGGTTTATGTGAAGATGAAATTCCACCTATCTGTGACAACGGCAAAGTTTACGAATTAAGCCAAGACAAAACCAACGCCTTTAATAATTTCTTTATAAAAAAAATCCACTGTCGAAGACCCAGACGATGAAGTCCCTCAAGTCCCATTGTTAGATCGCGAATTTTGTGATATTGTTTTGTCAGTTAATGAGGTAAAAGATGTAATTAGAAACCTTGATAAAAGAAAAGCCATTGGTCCCGATTTGATTCACAACAGACTTCTCATAGCAGCATTAGATGTTATTTCGGAGCCACTGACGTATATCTTCAACAGGAGTCTGAGGGAAAGAGTTTATCCTAACATGTGGAAAACAGCTAATGTTACGCCTATTTACAAGACAGGTCCTGCAGACGCTAGTAATAATTATCGTCCGATTTCCTTGTTGAGCTGTGTTGGCAAAGTCTTGGAGCGATGTATTTGTTACAGTAAATTTTCAAAACCAGGAAATTTGCGAAATCCCTGAAAATTTCAGTAAATTTGTGAATTTCCTGTTTCACTCAGGGATTTCACAAATTTCCTAAAAATTCTAGGAAATTTGCGAATTTCCTGATTTCAAGGGGCAGGAAATTCGCAAATTTACTGAAACACATTTGAAGGGAAACAAGTGCTTTGTTGGTTGCTTGTGAACCATTTAATGATTCTGGTTTCCTTATATTAATGCAAGTTAAACACTCATATTTCTCTCTCTCTTCTCTCTCTCTCTCGTATAATGTCATGTTTCCTTCGTCGCGATATAACCTTCGTGGTTGAAAACGACGTTAAACACCAAATAAAGTAAAGAAAGTTATGTTTCCTAAAATGTTTAACATAAAATCGGAACGAGTACATTAAAAGGTACATTGTGACACTCACATGTCTCTCCTATACTGTCATGTTTCATAGAATTGTTAACATAAACTCTAAAGGAGTACATTACAAGGTACATTATGACACTCATCTCTCTCTCTCTCCTTTTCTCTGTATGTCTTTTATACTGTCATTTTTGCTTGAAAATATTAACATACCATTATGACACAGGATAAAAACAAAACACACAGGGCATGTACAGCACAGACATATGGCATGTAATATAAGCATTCGCTTGAGTTCATGTCCCTATTATTTCTCGTTTTATTATTGTCTCATGTTTAATTGAATAAAACCGTGTTTAAACCAGGACATATGGCAATGAAAAGACGCTTAAAAATGTCTTCATGGTGCGTCTTATTTATTGGTGCAGGATTGGCTGCTGTGACATCTTGAGTTGCACATTGCTTGTGCTTTGTAGCACTTGCATCGATTTGTTTTACATTTTGTTCGACCCTGCACAGCTGCATTTCACAAAACCTTGCCCGCCTGATGCTGATTGTTCTATCACGGCTGACCGCAACGACACAGCCTTGTTAAGAGAGACATCTTCTTCATGAGTGCGGTTGATGACGTCGAAAGTTTCCTCGATGGTGACATAGTAGACAGGTTTTTATCAGAACAACTCCTCTTCTTAATGAGCTTTTCAACATGACCACACTGTTTTATTTTCCTCACGTTGTCTGAACAGTTCTGTGGTGAACTTCTGTTCAACATCTGCATTGCCTGCCATCCTGTTGGGCTGCCTATCAGCAATATGAACCAAACGCGGACTGAACTGCAAAGGCTTATGGTCTGTCAGACTTGGTAGTTCAGGTGTGAGCTGTTTTTACATGAGTTTTCGTGATCCCAACACCACAAACTTCTTATGATTTCTTTTCAATTTCCATTCATGTGGCTGGCATGGCGGGTTGGTAGTGTGTCGGACCCAAAAACTGAAGATGTTCGGTTCAAATCAACTTATTTTTCTTCCAACAGCAAATCTATCAAAATCACAAATGTAAAATAAAGAAAACGGACTCTTTTTTTTTAATTTTACAAATTTTACAAATTTACTGAAACGGTTTTCACTGTTCAGTAAATTTGTGAAAAAATGGCATGCTCATTTCAGGAAATTCGCAAATTTCCTAGAATTTTTAGGAAATTTGTGAAATCCCTGAGTGAAACAGGAAATTCACAAATTTACTGAAATGTTCAGGGATTTCGCAAATGTCCTAGTTTCGAGAATTTACTGTAACATATTCACAGCCAATTATATAACTTTTTACAATCCAACAACATTCTCACACTTACACAGTTCGGTTTTATACCCGGCGACTTGACGATCTGTCAACTTGTGTCCATATATAATGACTTGTGTTCAAACTACGACAACGGTTTAACAACACAGGCGGTTTGTTTGTTTGTTTGTTTGCTTAACGCCCAGCCGACCACGAAGGGCCATATCAGGGTGGTGCTGCTTTGACATATAACGTGCGCCACACACAAGACAGAAGTCGCAGCACAGGCTTCATGTCTCACCCAGTCACATTATTCTGACACCGGACCAACCAGTCCTAGCACTAACCCCATAATGCCAGACGCCAGGCGGAGCAGCCACTAGATTGCCAATTTTAAAGTCTTAGGTATGACCCGGCCGGGGTTCGAACCCACGACCTCCCGATCACAGGGCGGACGCCTTACCACTAGGCCACCGTGCCGGTAACACAGGCGGTATTTTTTGATGTGTCAAAAGCTTTTGATAAAGTTTGGCACAAAGGATTATTGGTAAAACTGGAGTCGATTGGTGTTCGAGGCCGACTATTGTCATGGTTTCGTAGCTATTTAACAAACCGTGTTCAATCAGTTGTTGTTAAAGGTGCCAAGTCAGAGTTAAAAGGTTTACAAGCAGGCGTTCCTCAGGGTTCAGTGTTAGGCCCCTTGTTATTTTAGATTTATATAAATGATATTGTAAATGATTTGTTTGTTTGTTTGCTTAACGCCCAGCCGACCACGAAGGGCCATATCAGGGCGGTGCTGCTTTGACATATAACGTGCGCCACACACAAGACAGAAGTCGCAGCACAGGCTTCATGTCTCACCCAGTCACATTATTCTGACACCGGACCAACCAGTCCTAGCACTAACCCCATAATGCCAGACGCCAGGCGGAGCAGCCACTAGATTGCCAATTTTAAAGTCTTAGGTATGACCCGGACGGGGTTCGAACCCACGACCTCCCGATCACGGGGCGGACGCCTTACCACTAGGCCACCGTGCCGGTTTGTAAATGATATTGAGTCTGTTATCAAATTGTTTGCTGATGATACTAGTTTGTCACTTCCATTAAATTACCCGATACGACGTGCCGAAATTCTTAATTCAGACCTTGATAAAATTAGTAGTTGGGCAGCACGTTGGAAAGTTACATTTAATGAAACCAAAACTAAACTGCTGAATATAAAACGTGATTTAAACCAAAATGACCCTCTATTTTTTGATGGAAATCTCCTGGAAAACATACCAGAACACAAGCATCTTGGCATTTTTTTGCAAAACGATTGTAAATGGGACGCTCAAATTAGAAATATTGTGAAAAAGACCACTTTGTTGATTAACTGTTTAAGATATTATAAGTATAAGTTATGCAGAAATAGTTTGGAAATAATGTATAAATCTTTTATTCTGCCACATTTCGATTACGCTGATGTGTTATGGGACAATTGTACCGAAGCCTTGTCAAAAACACTTGAAAAATTACACCTTGAAGCATTACGTGTTATAATTGGCGGTGTGCGGGGAACAAGCCATGATAAGATTTACAAAGAAAATGGTTTTTGTAGTTTAAAGAAACGCCGAGAACGACATAAATTAATTTTATTTCACAAAATGGTTCATGGTAAATGTCCACAATATCTAATTAACCTCTTGCCACCTTTAGTCTCTTCACTAAATCCCTACCACAGAAGACAACCATTCGAAAGATTCGTACCAGCACATAGGACAGACATATTCCGAACATCCTTCATTCCATTCTCCACAGTTTTATGGAATAATTTGCCTGATGTGATTAAAACAACAAATTCAATAAGCGAGTTTAAGCATTATTTACAAAGTCCTGATCATAGTGTACCAGCTTATTATTATTTTGGAAAACGACAGACAGAAGTTCAACACTGCAGAATGCGTTTAAATATTAGTAACCTTAATTCAGACTTGTGTAAACGCCATCTAAAAGATAACGCACAGTGTGTTTGCGGTGATCCAAATGAAACAGCCGAACATTATTTATTAAACTGCACTTTGTATGCAGATGCTCGTCTGACAACAATCAATTCGTTGCCTGTTCACTTCAGACGCGTGGAAATATTATTAAAAGGTAGCGAGCAATATTCTGTTCGTAATAACATATTGATATTTGAGTCTGTCCAATCGTTTATTGTTAAATCTGGTCGACTGATTTGATGGATGTGTTCACGCATTGATAGTGTATATGTGTGTGGGCAGGCGTATGTGTACCTCCACACTGCCTCTCTCTGTGTTATCGTATTTGATTACATAAGCAGCGTATAAGTAATGATTATTATCGTTTGTCTCGTATTTTATATGTTAACGAATTACTGCCTTCCATAAAAAAAATTGTTACATTTACTTGAATTTACATGTTGCATGTCTTAGACTTGATGCTCTCTTCCTATGCGCTTTCGTCCTAGTCTCTCCTTGTGGTTGTTAGTACTTTCTTCCCCCTCCCCCTCCCCCTCCCTTTTCTTTTTTTTTTTATCTTCTGTAGATTCTTCTGTTCCTATTTAGTTCCCCATCCCCATTCTTTCAATTTGTTCTTCTGGTTTATTGTTGTTATGTCCACCATTACGAAAATGTGTGTAATTTAGTATTGTTCTGGTCACGTGATATAAGCATTTGCTTGAGTGCGTGTCCTAGCTGTGTGTTTCGAACTGTTCATGCGAAGAAATTCTGAATAAAATTTTGTTTAAACTAACACACACACGCGCGGACTCGCGCCCTCGCACTCGTGAAAGTCTATTACTGCGGTCTGCATACCGTGTCGTGCTGCGGCTTCCGGGAGAAAATATGTTCTACACTTCCGGCTACTATCTAGCACTTATAGCGCAGAGCTTTCCCGGTCAAAAAGTCTCTGAAATTAAAACATAATAATCTCGGGCGTTCTTCGCAGGTGATGCTTGTGATGCTGACAAGTTTTTTTTCTTGCATCTGGATTTTAAGCGGCACAGACGACGCACTGCATATTATTTATGCCGCGATAGGGATTATGACGAGTACTTAACTTGGCCTGTTTTCCTTTCATGCAACGTGCGTAGCGAGCTGGGATAATCTGCAGTGCGTCGTCGGTCCTGCTGAAGTAATAGGGAGGTTTAGAAACTGCGTCCCTATCAGCTACGTCACCTACCAGGACACCTATCTCACATGCGGGTCGCGCTGCGTAGCAAACCCTTCCATACGTCAGCGCAACGTATGTCAGATTTTATCAAGTCCAACCATCCGAGAAGGGTGTAAGGATGCTCAATATTTTCTGGAATCTTTCCTTCACGCTTCAGTCCATATTTCATAATTCTGGTTTGTATACATCGTAGTCGCCGATGTGTCAAGAGCATGACCCCACGAACGACAAGGCGCTGAGACTTACGTCGCGTATCCTTCTGTGGGCCTATTCAGTGTGCTCGCCTCGATTCACTTCGAAAAGCAGACACAGAAAGCAAAATACCGCTCGTTCAAATGTATTTTGTAGTTAAATCTGTTCAGTGGAATGAATTCAATCCCTCCGGAAGAAAAAATAATGGAAAAGCTCCCCTAGAATAGATTTTAGTGCAAATGTGTCGGTGTCTCGATAATACGTGAACACTGTGACCTTCTTTTTGACAACTTCTGAGCGTTAGATACCACGTTACGTGCATACTACACCCCTATCACTGCGGGTATTCCCACTGTCGATCGCTTTGCGTGCTTCTGATACGAGCGTGATCACGTATAAAACAGTTTTTATACGTGAAGGCAACGTATCTCATATTACTTTAAGATCGAAATATGAACCATTCAAATAAAGTATGAGACCTCCTCTTACAGCATTTTCCTATATCCTGGCGCATAAACCACATTTTTTAGTTGTGTGGTTGCTTGACTAAAATTAAATAAATCGGGTGACCCGTTCCAACGGCTCTGCGATATCACAGCAAACCATGAAGCACGCAAGGACGACCCAAGCTAAATTTAGAAATGTCATCTCGACCAAAATACTCCCAGGAAGCGTATGTTCAAAAAGACTGAAAATTCAGCATAACAGTAACCTTTTCCCAGGAACAGATCAAGTCTGCTTGGTAACCCAATGCACACGTGTATCATGTGTGTGTGGTGGTGGGGGGTGTTGTTTAGTTTTGGTTAGTAAAACTGCCTAGCAAGAATGTTTTGTTTCATAAAGACTTTGTAAACGACCATAAAGTAATGTTCCGTCCAATTTATTTGAATTGAAGGCTAGGTTTGGGTACACACAGACAGACAGACAGACAGACACACACGCACACACACACACACACACACACACACACACACACACACACACACACACACACATGGCGTCGCCCATTTACACAGACAGACAAGCAGACAGACATACAAACACACACACACATAATACACACATACACACATTCGCACATGCTGACAGTCAGAAACACAACGACGCCCACTTACACACTAACACACACCCTTATAAGCGGGGGGGGGGGGGGGGGTAAAGCGTGGTGGCCAGTGACCCAGAACGAACACAAACCAACGCTCGAAGTTCGATTGCCCTACTTTTCTTTTCTGTTTCCTTAAAAAAAAAAAAAAAATCATTGACTTTACCTGCTGGTTAACACTCGGTATAATCTGGGTCAGTGGAACATAACTTCCACGTACAGCACACAGCGACACCGACACAATGACAGCAGCAGTTTCAACACTGGGTATTGTTACAGACTTTGACGCGCTGTCCACGATTTTTTAAAGCACGAGTTTTGGAGTTTTGCCCTACTTTGATAGGTGACGTGGTATCTAACGAGCAGTTTTTACAACTTTTCTCTGCGTGACTTATCTCGATAGGGATAGGTGAGGTCGGGGTACGTGACGCAATATCTAAACCTCCCTAATATGTGAGCGGAGCCCCCTATTGCCGCTGCTGACAACGTGAGAGTGTCAGCGTCTTCTGAAAAATGTGATTTCTACCTTGAGGTCGGTAACTTTATTGGACTGGAGGCTCACTTGGCATACTCCAATGCAACTGCGACTGCTATTTACAGGTTCGAATGACAATGGTTTTGATAAATGCCTGTCAACTGGAAAAGCAAAAACACCACCCACACACACACACACACACACACACACACACACACACACACAAACAAACACACACACACACACTCAAACACACACACACACACACACACACACACACACACACACACACACACACACACACACACACACACACACAAGAGTGCTGAAGCATGATGAACCATTCATTCAATCACACACACACAAATACACACATACACACACACACAAACAAACACACACACACACACACACACACACACACACACACACACACACACACACACACAAATGAAACAATGTCCCCTAAATAAAATGAAAAATAAAAATCCGGGAGCAGAAGTAATTGCATTTCAGCAGTCTCTCAGCTCATCGGCCTGTCAAACTGGGGCAGAGAGTAAAAAATTCACCTCAGACAACGAACTCTGGTAGTGTCACGAAGTTAAAATGTGGCGTTCGCGTAAGTTCAGCTTTCATGGAACTGAATATCGTATAATTCTTCTTATTCTTCTTTGTTCGAGAGCTGAAACTCCCACGTTCACTCATGTTTTTGCATGAGTGGGTTTTTACGTGTATGACCGTTTTTACCCCGCCATTCAGGCAGCATACGCCGATTTCGGGGGAAGCATGCTGGGTATTTTTGTGTTTCTATAACCCACCGAACTCTGACATGGATTACAGGATCTTTTCCGTGCGCACTTGGTCTTGTGCTTGCGTGTACACACGAAGGGGGATAAGGCACTAGCAGGTCTGCACATAAGTTGACCTGGGAGATCGGAAAAATCTCCACCCTTAACCCACCAGGTGGCCGCGGCCAGCACTCGAACTCACGACCTTCCGATTAGGAGGCCGATGTCTTAATCACCACTACGCCACTGCGCCCGTCATCGTATAATTAAATCATTTTACCGCGGACTGCGCGTCGTTTTAAATACTGTGCACATAGAAAAAGAGTTAAAAAAAACACAAAATTTCACAGACGGAAAAATCTGTATATATACAAAACCAAAATGTCGAGAGAGCGAGAGAGAGAGAGAGAGAGAGAGAGAGAGAGAGAGAGAGAGAGAGAGAGAGAGAGAGAGAGAGAGAGAGAGAGAGAGAGAGAGAGAGAGAGAGAGAGAGACAATGACAATGACAATGACAATGACAAATTCTTTATTTACGAGGGTAGTGGCATAAGCAAACAGGTGCTTTTTTACATCCAGCCCTCGCCCATGGGAGGGTTTAATCTAATGATAATACGTTTAAAAAATGTTGGAATATCAATTAAAGAAGTAATAAAAACAAACAATGAACAAGCAAACGATTAACAGACTAAAAAAACAAACAAAAATATACATACAAGCGAACATGACATATTATTGTCAAAGGCATAATGAAAACTGTATCAATCAAGCAAAAACGTGTGCAACTTCGAGGAAAGAAAAATTCTGTGAACTGAGGAATCAATGGAACAACTACGTTGCAAATAATAACAATGTAGCATTGTTACATAAGTCATGTTATGAAATTAATTAGGTACATGTATCTACTGAAACGTGTAAAAGGTAAAAATAAGGCATCAACAATATAAACATGTTCAGGCTAAGTGAGAACAAATGTGCCATGTATAAGGAATGAGAAATATCTGTCTTTAAAAGTCTTGGCATTGACGGAATGTCTGATACCGCTTGGAAGTGAATTCCAAAGATTAGTCCCCGAAAAGAGTAGGCTGGACTTAAAAAGATCTATACGAGGCCGAGGAGCATACATTTTTGAAGGGTCTCTTAAATTGTGCGAAGTAAATTGAGAAGAAAGAGGTGCAGGCGCTCTTCCAATTATGAGTTTATGCATCAAAACGCCTTTATTGTACATGAGTCTTGATTTAGGAGGAAGGATGTTTAGAAGTTTATAGTCTTCGTTGGAAACCGAGACTTGTAATAAAATAACTTTGATTGCTCTTTTATGTATACTAAATAAAGGTTTCAGAGTTTTTGCACTCGCACAATCCCAAAGTGTTGACGCATAATCAATGATTGATTGAATGTGAGCGTTAAAGAAAAGTTGCCTGGCATGCCTGTTCAAGAAGTGTTTTATTCTGGACAACAAGTAAAGCCTCTTGGAAAGTACTTTACATACTCCTGTAACGTGATCAGTCCACGATAAATTATTATCAAGAATAACACCTAGAACTTTGTGTTTATTAACTTCTTCAACAATGTGATTATCAATCGTTAAAGGTGGAAGTTTAGATTTTAAGTTTTGGCGTTTTTGTCTGGTGGTAATAAGCATGCTTAGAGAGAGAGAGAGAGAGAGAGAGAGAGAGAGAGAGAGAGAGAGAGAGAGAGAGAGAGAGAGAGAGAGAGAGAGAGAGAGAGAAAGAGAGAGAGAGAAAGAGAGAGAAGACAACCTCCTACCTGCGCTCACACACCCACCCTTTTAATTCAATGGCGTTTGACCACAAGAAATTCCATTTTAACAAGCGTACAACAAAGCAAGGGTTGCACGTTGTGTTTTAATGAGGAAGGAAACATTGTTCAAGTTTCCGCTGTTTAAGATTTAACTTGACGCGCTATTTACATTTAGTAAGTCACATAGACCGGGAATCCAGACGAGGTTATGATTGCGTGTGTGTGTGTGTGTGCGTGCGTGTGAGTGTGTGTGTGTGTGCGTGCGCGCGTGTGCGTGCGTGTGTGCGTGTGTGTGTGTGTGGCTGGTTGTGTGTGTGTGTGTGTGTGTGTGTGTGTGTGTGAGTGTGTGTGTGTGTCAGTGTGTGTGTGTGTGTGTGTACGTTTTATGTGTGTATGCGTGCGTGTGTGTGTGTGTGTGTGTGTGTGTTTGTGTGTTTGGTTGGTTGTATGTGTGTGTGTGTGTGTGTGTCTGTGTGTGTGTGTGTATGTGTGTGTGTCAGTGTGTGTGTGTGTGTGTGTGTGTACGTTTTATGTGTGTATGCGTGCGTGCGTGCGCGTCTGTGCGTGCATGCGTGCGTGTGTGCGTGTGTGATGCCAAATCCTACACTTGACTGACGACACGACGGGAGCAGCTTCCAGAGAACTCGTGGAGGTAAACTTGGTTATGTCGAGGCTTTAAGCCACTTCTGTTTCGTCTCCTATTTTCTCAAGGGAAGAACTGATGAGATTATGTGCAATAAAATGTCAAGACGTTTGCTAAGGCAGACTCTCCTGGGATTTGGATTGCGAAAGAGGACAACTTGCTGAGTTAAACATGAGTAATACCATTCAAATGATTTCTGTGAAATATTTTCGTTACAGTATAAATCGCATTATTAACAAAATGACAATTCTTCCTACTTTAAATATATGATATTTAGGATGCCATATGTTGGGAACTTTTTCTGGCAAATTCAACATTTAAAGAAGTCCAAGGGACATTATTGGCTGTGCCATCATTTAGACAGCAGGGCCGGACTAGGTAAGTACTAGGGGGGGGGGGTTACAGATGGGGGTCCAGGGGGCGAAGCCCCTTTGGTGGGGGTCCAGGGGGCGAAGCCCCCTTTGTGGGGGTTGCAAGAGGGCGAAGCCCCCTTGAAGCTGAACGTTTTTTGATGTTTCTGGAGGGAAAGGAAGCCTCTCCTTGAACGAAAAAGGTAAATTCGACAACAAATTTGCCTGAAAAAAAAATGCGTTTGGGAGGTACATGCTTAAGCCAGGGGGAGGGGGGTTGCGCAACCCCTGTAACCCCCCCCCCCTCCCTAGTCCGGCCCTGGACAGTGCTACAACGAGAATGATCTATAACTAGGCTAATTAACTAAATTAGTCTCGAATCATAGTCTGATTGTAGATTATTGTTAAAATGCTGGTAATTTTCATGACGTCATTAGACGAAACCCGTTTGAGTTTAGATACTCCAATCTCCAATCTAGCAAATTCATGCAAGGTTACTCGCTCTCATGGTCGAACATGTTAGACAAAACCCGTTCGAATTTAGACACTTAAATCTTTTATCTAGCAAATTCATGCAAGGTTACTCGCTCCCATGGTCGAAAATGTTAGACAAAACCAGTTCGAATATAGACACTTAGATCTTTTATCTAGCAAATTCATGCAAGGTTACTCGCTCTCATGGGCGAAAAAGTTAGACAAAACTAAAACATAGATGGAAAATGTATAGTCTGCAAAGAAGACCTGGACGCTTCATTTAACATTTTAATAAGAGAAAGTTCTTGGAAACACGGGTTGAATGGTACAGTGGAACCCCCCTTTTACGACCTTCAAAAATCGAAGAAAATCATGTCTTAAAGGGGGGGGGTCTTATAGGGGGGGTCTTATAGTGGGGGGAGGGGGGTCTTATTGTGGGGGGGTCTTATAGTTTGGGGGGTCTTATAGTGGGGGGGGGTCTTATAGTGGGGGGAGGGGGGTCTTATAGTGGGGGGGGGGGATCTTATAGTGGGGGTAAATTTACAGAGGTTATGAACAGAAAATGTGAGAAAACAAGGACTTAAAAGGGAGACGGTCTTAAATTGGAGGGTCTTAATAATAATAATACGAGAATTTAGAACGAGAACGGGCACATATCTCACCACTGTATTCCATATGTTTTATGGCAATGCAAAGCCGAAGCGCAACTGCATAGGTCTTGGGGTGAAGTGACACCGATTATGCGGCCGTATAACAAAAGTATATACCTGGGCTGGGAGTATGTCAAAGGACCTACTGAATTTTGCGTACCTGTCAAAAGGTGGTTAATTAACCGCGTGTCTCGTGAATCTCATTACCATCCCGAGATTGTCAAATGACTTTATTTACACCGAGTCCTGCCAAAGTCCTGAAGGTAGATTTATTATTGCTGAACGGTTATACATTTAAACGATTTGTTCGCATGCATTAATTGACCATAATTATTGATTTCTGGCGTCTCGAGCGTTTATTGCTCCAAAAACAGTACAAGAATGATGATTCAAATCTGTGTTTCAAGCTTGCACGGGCGGCATTGCTCTACAAATGTCATTAGTGTTTTCGTCATTCCATCGAGAGGATCAGCTGATGGTTCTATTTGTTCGGCAGACATGCTCCTTTGAACTAAAACCAAAACGTAAAGTAAAGTTTCAACTGAATAGCGCGCGCATACACACACACACACACACACACACACACACACACACACACACACACACACACACACACACACACACAATTTCATGTCTTTACCATCTTTTTTCGACAAAACCAGTTGGGCGTGAACGGGATTAATAAAACTGGGTAAAACCAGGTCAACCCGCAAACAGAGACAAGTATTGCAAAGACCTTTCATTGACGTGTCCTGCTGCTTTGACGCTGCGGATTGCATCATCACATGCGTCATTCATCCCAAGACAGCAAAGCAAAACGCCAAGAAAAGAGCAGGAGCCGGCATCTGAACGCAAGCACGGAGGAGAACATTTGGAGAAACAAAATGGAGAGAGAAAAAACCCACCAAAAACTGATCAAACGGCTACAAAGAGGACACCACCCCCGCACCCTATCGGCAGCGTTATCTCCCTTCTCAAGAGAGTTTTTGCCCCTGCCACTGTCAGAAGTCCAACCACGGGGGAGCTATCAACAGTCTATTTCTGACAGCTCTGCTCCAGGAATAGAGACTTCCACGATCAGCGTAGTTTGAACGCTGGCTTTTCATGAGTTATAAAGGCGTGCTGGGTATTGTGGAATGTACTTTGATACGCTTCTTTGCCCCAATTTCCCCATTCCAGACCCACAATAATGGCGAAACAAATTAAATCATCCGAGTTACAAGAAACAAATACAAAAACTAAGGAATGAACGTCAGAACGGAATGTCATTTCTATCTGTTCCGTAGGTACATTTCGTTTACGAAATTAACTCGAAGCCTAAGTAGACGTTCAGACTGAGAGAGAGAAAGAGAGAGAGAGAGACAGAGAGAGAGAAAGAGAGAGAGAGACAGAGAGAGACAGAGAGAGACAGAGACAGAGACTGAGACAGAGAGAGAGAGAGAGACAGACAGACAGACAGACATACATACAGACAGACAGAGAGACAGTCAGACATACAGACAGACAGATAGACGGACGGAGGGACAAACGGACGGACACACACAGATACTGACTGACAGACGGACGGACGGATTGACGGACGGGAATGACATTTATGTTAGGAGAAGGTGTTTAAGGCACAATGCCTTGCCTTTCAACCTGACCTTTGACAAATAAACATTCAATCAATATATGGAGAAAAATACATGAAAGAATAACACAGGTGCTGAATTCAATGAGGATTGAAAACAAAATTACAGAAAACGTTAGAAAGACCATGAACAGACACAAAAAGATAAACAGAAAAACAAACAAAGCCCAAACATAAAAGGTGCTTATGCAGTCAAAGAAAATATACATAGGTCAAGAAA
>NW_027126961.1:0-33232 GCF_037325665.1 Littorina saxatilis | reverse complement strand
TTTTTTTTAACTCTTTTTCTATGTGCACAGTATTTAAAACGACGCGCAGTCCGCGGTAAAATGATTTAATTATACGATGACGGGCGCAGTGGCGTAGTGGTGATTAAGACATCGGCCTCCTAATCGGAAGGTCGTGAGTTCGAGTGCTGGCCGCGGCCGCCTGGTGGGTTAAGAGTGGAGATATTTCCGATCTCCCAGGTCTCCTTATGTACAGACCTGCTAGTGCCTTATCCCCCTTCGTGTGTACACGCAAGCACAAGACCAAGTGCGCACGGAAAAGATCCTGTAATCCATGTCAGAGTTCGGTGGGTTATAGAAACACGAAAATACCCAGCATGCTTCCCCCGAAATCGGCGAATGCTGCCTGAATGGCGGGGTAAAAACGGTCATACACGTAAAAACCCACTCATGCACAAACATGAGTGAACGTGGGAGTTTCAGCCCATGAACGAAGAAGAATAAGAAGAATTATACGATATTCAGTTCCATGAAAGCTGAACTTACGCGAACTCCACATTTTTATCTTCGTGACACTACCAGAGTTCGTTGTCTGAGGTGAATTTTTTACTCTCTGCCCCTGTTTGACAGGCCGATGAGCTGAGAGACTGCTGAAATGCAGTTACTTCTGCTCCCGGATTTTTATTTTTCATTTTATTTAGGGGATATTGTTTCATTTGTGTGTGTGTGTGTGTGTGTGTGTGTGTGTGTGTGTGTGTGTGTGTGTGTGTGTGTTTGTTTGTGTGTGTGTGTATGTGTGTATTTGTGTGTGTGTGATTGAATGAATGGTTCATCATGCTTCAGCACTCTGGGTGTGTGTGTGTGTGTGTGTGTGTTTGTGTGTGTGTGTGTGTGTATGTGTGTTTGAGTGTGTGTGTGTGTGTGTGTTTGTGTGTGTGTGTGTGTGTGTGTGTGTGTGTGGTGTTTTTGCTTTTCCAGTTGACAGGCATTTATCAAAACCATTGTCATTCGAACCTGTAAATAGCAGTCGCAGTTGCATTGGAGTATGCCAAGTGAGCCTCCAGTCCAATAAAGTTACCGACCTCAAGGTGGAAAATCACATTTTTCAGAAGAGGCTGAAACTCTCACGTTGTCAGCAGCGGCAATAGGGGGCTCCGCTCACATATTAGGGAGGTTTAGATATTGCGTTACGTACCCCGACCTCACCTATCCCTATCGAGATAAGTCACGCAGAGGAAAGTTGTAAAAACTGCTCGTTAGATACCACGTCACCTACCAAAGTAGGGCAAAACTCCAAAACTCGTGCTTTAAAAAATCGTGGACAGCGCGCTAAAGTCTGCAACAATACCCAGTGTTGAAACTGCTGCTGTCATTGTGTCGGTGTCGCTGTGTGCTGCACGTGGAAGTTATGTTCCACTGACCCAGATCATACCGAGTGTTAACCAGCAGGTAAATTCAATGATTTTTTATCTTGTTTAAAGGAAACAGAAAAGAAAAGTAGGGCAATCGAACTTCGAGCGTTGGTTTGTGTTCGTTCTGGGTCACTGGCCACCACTGGTCACCACGCTTTCTGTGTAAATGGGCGACGCCATGTGTGTGCGTGTGTGTGTGTGTGTGTGTGTGTGTGTGTGTGTGTGTGTGTGTGTGTGTGTGTGTCTGTCTGTCTGTGTGTGTGTTTGTGGGTGTGCGTGTGTGCGTGCATACGCGCATGCCTTTATGTGTGTACCCAAACCTAGCCTTCAATTCAAATGAATTGGACGGAACATTACTTTATGGTCGTTTACAAAGTCTTTATGAAACAAAACATTCTTGCTAGGCAGTTTTACTAACCAAAACTAAACCACACTCCCCCCCCACCACCACCACACACACATGATACACGTGTGCATTGGGTTACCAAGCAGACTTGATCTGTTCCTGGGAAAAGGTTACTGTTATGCTGAATTTTCAGTCTTTTTGAACATACGCTTCCTGGGAGTATTTTGGTCGAGATGACATTTCTAAATTTAGCTTGGGTTGTCCTTGCGTGCTTCATGGTTTGCTGTGATATCGCAGAGCCGTTGAAACCGGTCACCCGATTTATTTGATTTTAGTCAAGCAGCCACACAACTAAAAAATGTGGTTTATGCGCCAGGATATAGGAAAATGCTGTAAGAGGAGGTCTCATACTTTATTTGAATGGTTCATATTTAGATTTTAAAGTAATATGAGATACGTTGCCTTCACGTATAAAAACTGTTTTATACGTGATCAAGCCCGTATCAGAAGCACGCACAGCGATCGACAGTGGGAATACCCGCAGTGATAGGGGTGTAGTATGCACGTAACGTGGTATCTAACACTCTGAAGTTGTCAAAAAGAAGGTCACAGTGTTCACGTATTATCGAGACACCGACACATTTGCACTCAAATCCATTCTAGGGGATCTTTTCCATTATTTTTTCTACCGTAGGGATTGAATTCATTCCACTGAACAGATTTAACTACAAAATACATTTGAACGAGCGGTATTTTGCTTTCTGTGTCTGCTTTTCGAAGTGAATCGAGGCGAGCACACTGAATAGGCCCACCGAAGGATACGCGACGTAAGTCTCAGCGCCTTGTCGTTCGTGGGGTCATGCTCTTGACACATCGGCGACTACTATGTATACAAACCAGAATTACGAAATATGGACTGAAGCGTGAAGGAAAGATTCCAGAAAATATTGAGCATCCTTAAACCCTTCTCGGATGGTTGGACTTGATAAAATCTGACATACGTTGCGCTGACGTATGGAAGGGTTTCCTACGTGAACACGTACCTAATCACCACACGCAGCGCGACCCGCGTGAGATAGGTGTCCTGGTAGGTGACGTAGCTGATAGGGACGCAGTTTCTAAACCTCCCTATTACTTCAGCAGGACCGACGACGCACTGCAGATTATCCCAGCTCGCTACGCACGTTGCATGAAAGGAAAACAGGCCAAGTACTCGTCATAATCCCTATCGCGGCATAAATAATATGCAGTGCGTCGTCTGTGCCGCTTAAACTGCGCAGGTATATTCTGCCCATAAGGGGCTCCGCTCACATATGTAACTTCAGCAGGACCGACGACGCACTGCAGATTATCCCAGCCCGCTACACGTTGCATGAAAGGAAAACAGGCCAAGTACTCGTCATAATCCCTATCGCGGCATAAATAATAGGCCGTGCGTCGTCTGTGCCGCTGAAACTGCGCAGGTATATTCTGCCCATTAGGAGCACACGCATTGCAAACGTTGACAGCGAGAAGACAACCTCCTACCTACGCTCACACTCCCACCCTTTTTAGAGACAAAGGAATTACCGTACTTGCACAAAGAAGATAAGAACAAGAAGAACCTATGAGTATTTGTTCTCCAACGATAAGAAAAGGTCGATGTCTGCGAGTAAATTACGAGTCCAGGCTGATTACTCGAGGGTATTTACATTCTCCTAGGCTTTAATTTCCTTCCTTCTTTTCTTTTCTTCCCTTTTTCTCGCTTTGATGTCATCTTGTAATGTGGGGGGGGGGGGGGTGGGGGGAGTGGGGGTGGGGGGGAGGGGGGGTGGGGGGGGGGGGGTGGGGGGGGGTGGAGTGGTTTTTTTTTTTTTTTGCAGTTGATTTGGTATCGGTTTGACTTCCAAATGAAACTCAATCAGGTCAGGCGAGAATTCATGCTTGCAGAAACTCAAATCTGAAACAAAGACGGAACAAAAGAAGATGAAAACGGACAGAACGAAAGAAAGAAAGAGAGAAAGAAAGAAAGACAGAAATTGATGTTTGTCGGCCAGTGTGTGTGTGTGTTTGTGTGTGTGTTTGTGTGTGAGTGCGTGTGTGTGTGTGTGTGTGTGTGTGTGTGTGTGTGTGTGTGTGTGTTTCTTTGCCTGTATGTGTGTCTGTGTGTCTGTGTGTCTGTGTGTCTGTCTGTGCGTCTGACTCGTATGTGTCTGCCGTCTATCTTCACGGTTCCCACACTGGGGTTCGAATCCGGGCCGGGACGGACAATGGTCAACTGTATGTGCAGACTCAGAGATGGTATCCATGATCAACCCCCTGTGGCACGTAAAAGACCTCGGTCATTCTGCCATTAGTGCAGGTACGTGGCTGCATTACACCTAAACACGCACACACCTGGGTAGCGCGACTCTGTTGCTGCTAGCTTTTCGCTGCCAGGAGGAAGCGACCCGAATTTCCCAGCGATGGGACTATAACCAACGTCTTTAGGAGGTAGGCACACACACACACACACACACACACACACACACACACACACACACACACACACACATATATATATATAGAGGCTGAGAAACTACAAACAGTTGCACTGGACAATGAACCGACGGTACAGTTCTATTCTACAGCCAGTCGCATGCATTTGTTTCTCTTTTACAAAATCAAACAAAAGAAATACAAGCATAATTATTCTCGCGTTGGGGAATATTTTACCAGGGTACTGTGGTAAGGAGAGCCTTTTTCAAAAGTACTCCGTTTTCTTCAAATAAAATCCAGATGCAAGAAAAAACTTGTCAGCATCACAAGCATCACCTGCGAAGAACGCCCAAGATTATTATGTTTTAATTTCAGAGACTTTTTGACCGGGAAAGCTCTGCGCTATAAGTGCTAGATAGTAGCCGGAAGTGTAGAACATATTTTCTCCCGGAAGCCGCAGCACGACACGGTATGCAGACCGCAGTAATAGACTTTCACGAGTGCGAGGGCGCGAGTCCGCGCGTGTGTGTGTTAGTTTAAACAAAATTTTATTCAGAATTTCTTCCCATGAACAGTTCGAAACACACAGCTAGGACACGCACTCAAGCAAATGCTTATATCACGTGACCAGAACAATACTAAATTACACACATTTTTGTAATGGTGGACATAACAACAATAAACCAGAAGAACAAATTGAAAGAATGGGGATGGGGAACTAAATAGGAACAAAAGAATCTACAGAAGAGAAAAAAGAAAAGGGAGGGGGAGGGGGAGGGGGAAGAAAGTACTAACAACCACAAGGAGAGACTAGGACGAAAGCGCATAGGAAGAGAGCATCAAGTCTAAGACATGCAACATGTAAATTCAAGTAAATGTAACAATTTTTTATGGAAGGCAGTAATTCGTTAACATATAAAATACGAGACAAACGATAATAATCATTACTTATACGCTGCTTATGTAATCAAATACGATAACACAGAGAGAGGCAGTGTGGAGGTACACATACGCCTGCCCACACACATATACACTATCAATGCGTGAACACATCCATCAAATCAGTCGACCAGATTTAACAATAAACGATTGGACAGACTCAAATATCAATATGTTATTACGAACAGAATATTGCTCGCTACCTTTTAATAATATTTCCACGCGTCTGAAGTGAACAGGCAACGAATTGATTGTTGTCAGGCGAGCATCTGCATACAAAGTGCAGTTTAATAAATAATGTTCGGCTGTTTCATTTGGATCACCGCAAACACACTGTGCGTTATCTTTTAGATGGCGTTTACACAAGTCTGAATTAAGGTTACTAATATTTAAACGCATTCTGCAGTGTTGAACTTCTGTCTGTCGTTTTCCAAAATAATAATAAGCTGGTACACTATGATCAGGACTTTGTAAATAATGCTTAAAACTCGCTTATTGAATTTGTTGTTTTAATCACATCAGGCAAATTATTCCATAAAACTGTGGCGAATAAAATGAAGGATGTTCGGAATATGTCTGTCCTATGTGCTGGTACGAATCTTTCGAATGGTCGTCTTCTGTGGTAGGGATTTAGTGAAGAGACTAGTGGTGGCAAGAGGTTAATTAAATATTGTGGACATTTACCATGAACCATTTTGTGAAATAAAATTAATTTATGTCGTTCTCGGCGTTCCTTTAAACTACTGTTACACGAACACTTGAGATTGCCACAAGTTCTCAAACGTCGTATAGTTGTGTTCTTTTATTCTACGTCGCCCGTCTTCGCAGCAACAGAAAACAACTCGTCAAATTGAGTTCGAGGATTTATTCAGCATTCAATACATACAACTGCACACCGTAGCAGAACTCAAATAGAAGCTTTTTTAACATTCAAATCGCGCTGGCATATATAGTAAATACTCAATCTCGAGAATATTCCAGACCGAACACGATACAACTACATTATACGAGCCGTGCATGGACTAAACTAGCGACATTCTCTCTGACGTACATCAAAAGCACCGACACACTTAATCCGAACGAACGCCACGAACTTACGACTAAAACAGCATGGTAAACAACTTGTTTTGACAGGACTAGAAAGTTCACCTGCATTCTCGTCCAAGCATAAATATTGTGTTTACAAAATATAATTCGGTACTTTCCCACAAAGTACAAATAAGTCAACTACACGCAACACACAAAACTGAACCAAAGCTCAGCAACGGTCGCGTTTCCTAACAACTACAAAAACCACTTTCTTTGTAAATCTTATCATGGCTTGTTCCCCGCACACCGCCAATTATAACACGTAATGATTCAAGGTGTAATTTTTCAAGGCTTCGGTACAATTGTCCCATAACACATCAGCGTAATCGAAATGTGGCAGAATAAAAGATTTATACATTATTTCCAAACTATTTCTGCATAACTTATACTTATAATATCTTAAACAGTTAATCAACAAAGTGGTCTTTTTCACAATACAAGGTTGTCGTCACCAAGACTGAGACTGGTCTCAAAAACCGGGAAATCTTTAGATGATGCAGTTGTTTTTTATTTCAAACCCTCGAAGTATTCTCCCTTAGCGGCTACACACAGTTTAAGTCGTTGGACCCAGTCAAGAAATGACCGTTTGAAGTCGTTTTTTGGCACCTGGTTCAGACACTGGAAAACAGCCGATCCGAGGGCTGATCGACTGTCAAATCGACGCCCAGCCAATTGTCTTTTCAGATGAGGAAACAAAAAAAAGTCACAGGGTGCAAGATCAGGAGAGTAGGGAGGATGTGGCAAAGTTTCAAAGTTTTCTTCCTCCAGGTACTCTTTCACCACCTTGGATTTGTGAGCAGGTGCGTTATCATGAAGTAATTTGATCCCTTTCAATCCTGTAGTTGGTCTGGCTCTCTTGTAGTAACGAACGATGCCAGCAAGAACTTTTTCCTTGTAGTACACCCCAGTGATGCTTCTGCCTTTTTCGCGTGGTTTTTGAAAAATGACGCCTTTTGTGTTATAAAATATTGTGTATAAAACCTTCTTGCCGGAGCGACTTTTTCGCACGATCCGAGGGGCATTGGCACCTTTTTTTTATCCATGCTTTGTTTTGAGCTTTTCTTTTTGGCTCAAAGAAGTACACCCAAGTTTCGTCTCCAGTCACGATCTCATCCAAGCGTTTTTGATCACATCCGTCGTATATCTTGAGTAGCCGTTGGGCAAACGTAACCCTACACCTCTTGTTCTCTTCAGTGAGGAAATGTGGTACCCATCGCGCGCACACCTTTGTGTATCCAAGTTTGTGTTTTAAAATTCTCAAGACAGACGACGACGAAATGTCCAGTGTTTCGGCGATAAAATGACTGCTCACTCGGGGATCTTCATCAACTAACCGTTGCACATGGGACACCATTTTATTGTCGGTTACAGGTGGTTTCTTCACTTTTCCCCTTGCATCTTCCACAGACGTTTTCCCTGTTGAGAAATGCTTTGCCCACCGAAAAACTGTCGCGCGAGATGGTGCTGTGCCTGGGCTTACAGTTCTCAGCTCTTCGAGTATGTCACCGGCCGTTTTACCAAGTGCCGTTCTTATTTTGATGTAGGATCGAAAATCCTTCTCTGAAAATGTGCTTTTTGCCGCCATTTTTTAGGCCAGTGTCTCTCGCTTACATGACTAAATACACTGTATCTTTACGAAAACACAACGGATCACAAAGAAATTACGCACAATAATACGTTAAGTACCAATCTTGATAATGACGTCATTTGTTATTAATGTTGTCATTTGATTCTGTGCAAAAAAGACCAGTCTCAGTCTTGGTGACGACAACCTTGTATTTCTAATTTGAGCGTCCCATTTACAATCGTTTTGCAAAAAAATGCCAAGATGCTTGTGTTCTGGTATGTTTTCCAGGAGATTTCCATCAAAAAATAGAGGGTCATTTTGGTTTAAATCACGTTTTATATTCAGCAGTTTAGTTTTGGTTTCATTAAATATAACTTTCCAACGTGCTGCCCAACTACTAATTTTATCAAGGTCTGAATTAAGAATTTCGGCACGTCGTATCGGGTAATTTAATGGAAGTGACAAACTAGTATCATCAGCAAACAATTTGATAACAGACTCAATATCATTTACAATATCATTTATATAAATCAAAAATAACAAGGGGCCTAACACTGAACCCTGAGGAACGCCTGCTTGTAAACCTTTTAACTCTGACTTGGCACCTTTAACAACAACTGATTGAACACGGTTTGTTAAATAGCTACGAAACCATGACAATAGTCGGCCTCGAACACCAATCGACTCCAGTTTTACCAATAATCCTTTGTGCCAAACTTTATCAAAAGCTTTTGACACATCAAAAAATACCGCCTGTGTTACCGGCACGGTGGCCTAGTGGTAAGGCGTCCGCCCTGTGATCGGGAGGTCGTGGGTTCGAACCCCGGCCGGGTCATACCTAAGACTTTAAAATTGGCAATCTAGTGGCTGCTCCGCCTGGCGTCTGGCATTATGGGGTTAGTGCTAGGACTGGTTGGTCCGGTGTCAGAATAATGTGACTGGGTGAGACATGAAGCCTGTGCTGCGACTTCTGTCTTGTGTGTGGCGCACGTTATATGTCAAAGCAGCACCACCCTGATATGGCCCTTCGTGGTCGGCTGGGCGTTAAGCAAACAAACAAACAAACAAACCGCCTGTGTTGTTAAACCGTTGTCGTAGTTTGAACACAAGTCATTATATATGGACACAAGTTGACAGATCGTCAAGTCGCCGGGTATAAAACCGAACTGTGTAAGTGTGAGAATGTTGTTGGATTGTAAAAAGTTATATAATTGGCTGTGAATATGTTACAGTAAATTCTCGAAACTAGGACATTTGCGAAATCCCTGAACATTTCAGTAAATTTGTGAATTTCCTGTTTCACTCAGGGATTTCACAAATTTCCTAAAAATTCTAGGAAATTTGCGAATTTCCTGAAATGAGCATGCCATTTTTTCACAAATTTACTGAACAGTGAAAAACGTTTCAGTAAATTTGTAAAATTCTTAAAAAAATAAAAAAAAAGAGTCCGTTTTCTTTATTTTACATTTGTGATTTTGATAGATTTGCTGTTGGAAGAAAAATAAGTTGATTTGAACTGAACATCTTCAGGTTTTGGGTCCGACACACTACCAACCCGCCACGCCAGCCACATGAATGGAAAGTGAAAAGAAATCATAAGAAGTTTGTGGTGTTGGGATCACGAAAACTCATGTAAAAACAGCTCACACCTGAACTACCAAGTCTGACAGACCATAAGCCTTTGCAGTTCAGTCCGCGTTTGGTTCATATTGCTGATAGGCAGCCCAACAGGATGGCAGGCAATGCAGATGTTGAACAGAAGTTCACCACAGAACGTGAGGAAAATAAAACAGTGTGGTCATGTTGAAAAGCTCATTAAGAAGAGGAGTTGTTCTGATAAAAACCTGTCTACTATGTCACCATCGAGGAAACTTTCGACGTCATCAACCGCGCTCATAACCGAAGAAGATGTCTCTCTTAACAAGGCTGTGTCGTTGCGGTCAGCCGTGATAGAACAGTCAGCATCAGGCGGGCAAGGTTTTGTAAAATGCAGCTGTGCAGGGTCGAAAAAAATGTAAAACTAATCGATGCAAGTGCTACAAAGCACAAGCAATGTGCAACTCAAGATGTCACAGCAGCCAATCCTGCACCTATAAATAAGACGCACCATGAAGACATTTTTAAGCGTCTTTTCATTGCCATATGTCCTGGTTTAAACACGGTTTTATTCAATTAAACATGAGACAATAATAAAACGAGAAATAATAGGGACATGAACTCAAGCGAATGCTTATATTACATGCCATATGTCTGTGCTGTACATGCCCTGTGTGTTTTGTTTTTATCCTGTGTCATAATGGTATGTTAATATTTTCAAGCAAAAATGACAGTATAAGAGACATACAGAGAAAAGGAGAGAGAGAGAGAGATGAGTGTCATAATGTACCTTGTAATGTACTCCTTTAGATTTTATGTTAACAATTCTATGAAACATGACAGTATAGGAGAGACATGTGAGTGTCACAATGTACCTTTTAATGTACTCGTTCCGATTTTATGTTAAACATTTTAGGAAACATGACACTATAAAAGAGAGAGAGAAGAGAGAGAGAGAAATATGAGTGTTTAATGCCCCGGTCTCACATCTACGAATGTCACCCGACTTTAGGTAGTCGGCTGGAAGTCGGAAGAGGTCGGAGAGTTCGTGAGAATTAGCAATTTTGTTTTTGAAAAGTCGGTTAGTTCGGAAGGCCCTTCAGACTGTTTTGAACATGTTCAAAACAGTCGGAAGAGCCTCCCGACTCAGACGAATAGAAATTTGTCGGGTGGTTGTCGTAAGCGTGTCGGTTTAGTCGTAAGGCGATTCTGATTAGTCGTAACGGTAGTCGGAAGTCTCGTAAGGGTGGTCGGATCGGCTCGACCGGCATGTGATCGGACAAGTTGGAATAATATTCTTGTGTGTCGTGTGCGTCGTTCGGATTAGTTGTAATGGTGTCTGATTTGTCGTTAGGGCAGTCTGATTTGTCGTTAGGACAGTCGTTAGCTAGTCGGTTTAGTCGTTACACTGGTCGTGAGAGTCGGCTATTGTTCGGAAGTTTTTCAGCTAATAATCGGGCCTGTCGTAACTGCAGTCGGAATTGTCGTTACTGCAGTCGGAAGTGTCTGGACACATGTCGGATTTGTCGGCCCTAAAGTCGGGTGGTTGTCGTCTGCTTGTCGGCTTCATGGTCGGATCAGTCGTAAGGACAGGTCGGGAGTGAAATTTGGAGCCGAATTTGCATCCGACACTTCCAACCTAGCCGACTTAACTATCCCCGACACTTCCGAAAAATCGTATATGTGAGACCGGGGCATAACTTGCATTAATATAAGGAAACCAGAATCATTAAATGGTTCACAAGCAACCAACAAAGCACTTGTTTCCCTTCAAATGTGTTTCAGTAAATTTGCGAATTTCCTGCCCCTTGAAATCAGGAAATTCGCAAATTTCCTAGAATTTTTAGGAAATTTGTGAAATCCCTGAGTGAAACAGGAAATTCACAAATTTACTGAAATTTTCAGGGATTTCGCAAATTTCCTGGTTTTGAAAATTTACTGTAACAAATACATCGCTCCAAGACTTTGCCAACACAGCTCAACAAGGAAATCGGACGATAATTATTACAAGCGTCTGCAGGACCTGTCTTGTAAATAGGCGTAACATTAGCTGTTTTCCACATGTTGGGATAAACTCTTTCCCTCAGACTCCTGTTGAAGATATACGTCAGTGGCTCCGAAATAACATCTAATGCTGCTATGAGAAGTCTGTTGTGAATCAAATCGGGACCAATGGCTTTTCTTTTATCAAGGTTTCTAATTACATCTTTTACCTCATTAACTGACAAAACAATATCACAAAATTCGCGATCTAACAATGGGACTTGAGGGACTTCATCGTCTGGGTCTTCGACAGTGGATTTTTTTATAAAGAAATTATTAAAGGCGTTGGTTTTGTCTTGGCTTAATTCGTAAACTTTGCCGTTGTCACAGATAGGTGGAATTTCATCTTCACATAAACCTTTTTTCTTCATAAATGACTTCACCTGTTTCCACCAGTCTTTGCTACCAAACTGCGTTGGATCAGAAACTTTAACATCTAATTCGGAATAAAATTCAACAATACGTTCTCTTTTCTGTGTTGTAATAAGGTTACGTGCCTGGCGATAGTTCAACCAGTCTTCCGGCTGCTTGCTTGTTTTGGCTTTCAAGTGAATCTGGTCACGTTGGTCAATTAACATTAGGATTTCAGGTGTTATCCAGGGTGCGTCTTTAGGGCTTATCGTAACTTCTTTTACTGGCATAAACTGTTTTGCTATATCCATAGTGTGTGTTAGTGTGTGTGTGTGTGTGTGTGTGTGTGTGTGTGTGTGTGTGTGTTAAATCAGCTTGGGAAGTTTTCAAGCGGTTCTGTCGATTTCGATTGTTGAAATGAGCGGGTCGCAGGTGGGGTTTTAGACAACTAACGATTTCTGTTCGCAGAACTGAGCGGAAAGTTCCCAATGGAATTATTTTTAAGCGAGGAAGTGAATGACTGCGTGTGGAATTGGCTTGTGTTTGACATTCCGATTGTCGTTTGTTTACTTCGTTTACAAGGCCGCCAGTAGCGCATCCGTCGAGGATTTATGATAAAAGAAAAGCTTGTGTGTGTGTGTGAGGGGGGGGGTGGTTGTGGGTGTGTGTGTGCATGTGTATGTTTGTGTGTGTGTGTATGTGTGTGTGTGTGTGTGTGTGCGTACGTGCGCGTGTGTGCGCGTGGGTGCCGCGTTCGTGCTTGCATGTGTGTGTGATTGTTCTTGCCGGTTCTCTCTCTCTCTCTCTCTCTCTCTCTCTCTCTCTCTCTCTCTCTCTCTCTCTCTCTCTCTCTCTCTCTCTCTCTCTCTCTCTCTCTCTCTCTCTCTCTCTTCTTGAGTAACACCTGCATGCATTAAATAAAATCTGAAATGCTGTTTACTGGAGCATTAAAAGGCTCTTGAGGTATGAAAATGTCGAATCTTCTTTCTATTTGAAGCCGTAAATACACACCTTAACAACATAATTATCACGGTTACCTCTCACAGCGGGTTCGATTGAGTAGCTGGAAAATGTGGGCAGCGTATAGTCTCTGGTCAGACAGGAAAGGAACTCCATGACACGATGCCGGTCACGGCAGGTAATAGTGATTTATGTAGTTGACGGTTGTTGTTGTTGTTGTTGTTGTTGGTTTAAACAAGGTTTTATTCAGTTAGACATGGTACAGTAGCCTAAAACAAGAAATAATAGGAACACGAACTCAAGCGAACGCTTATATTACGTGCCCTAAACACGAATGGTGGATAACACAAATGTGGTGTCGGACAGAGAAAATTCTGATAATATGCTATGTCATTATCTGGGTCAAAAACAGGGTCAAAATAAACCAAACAAAGAGTAAGACAGAACTATAGCAGAGGAAAGAGGGGGGGGGGGGGGGGGCAGAAAGAACGATAGAGACATGTAGAGAGATGAAAGTAGCAAGCGCATATACAAGACGGAATGAACATCGTTAATCGTAACCTGTTGTTGTTGTTGTTATTGTTGTTGTTGTTGTTGTTGTTGTTGTTGTTGTTGTTGTTGTTGTTGTTGTTGCGTTTCCATTTTATTTTTAAATGAGACAAACTGTGTATGCTCTTAAAATGAGTTCGGATCAAAAGCGAATCCGCCAACGGTCTGAGACCGAAAACAAAAATCGTCTTTTGTTCGTACAATTGCCAACTCCAGGGAGAGCACTCTTTCTTTTCGGCTACCAGACACTGCTGGTGCAAATCATAGCATTAATTATCCTGGGATAACTTTCGTTTGTACAATCGCCTACTCCAGTGAGAGTGCTCTTGTTTTCAATGAGCTGCCAGATTGTGGGTGCAAATCATGGCATTATCCTGGGATAACATTCGTTTGTACAATCGCTTACTCCAGTGAGAGCGCTCTTTTGTTTTTTCAATAAGCTGCCAAATTGTTGGTGCAAATCATGGCATCATTTATCATTGACAGGGTCGCACACGTCACTAACCGCGAATGATTTGTAAACAATAGTGATTTCTCTTTTGCCATCAATGCAATGTTTGAACGAGCAACTAGGCAATGATGAGAGCCGAGCTTTCTGCCCCAGGAAACAATTATTGTCGCCAGGCTTGGCTGACAGTCTGTATTTGCTCGTCCAATTCATTACGACAGGGAGAGGCGAGGGACACCATCTGTGCACATAACGAGAAGTATGAGGTTACCAGGGCGTAATGGGGATTATACAGTGACTGGGTTACAGTCTCTAAGTCATGGACTGAGCTGAAGCCTGTCTCGGCCTTCCTTGAATGTATATATTTATATTATATTATATCATATTATATGATATGATATGATATGATATGATATGATATGATATGATATGATATGGTATCATATATAATATTATATAATATTATATTATATTATATAATATAATATTATATTATATTATATTATATTATATATATTAGACTTTGTTCTTTTTATATTTAGTCAAGTTTTGACTAAATATTTTAACATCGAGGGGGAATCGAAACGAGGGTCGTGGTGTATGTGCGTGTGTGTGTCTGTCTGTCTGTCTGTGTGTGTGTGTAGAGCGATTCAGACTAAACTACTGGACCGATCTTTATGAAATTTGACATGAGAGTTCCTGGGTATGATATCCTCAGACGTTTTTTTCATTTTTTTTATAAATGTCTTTGATGACGTCATATCCGGCTTTTCGTGAAAGTTGAGGCGGCACTGTCACGCCCTCATTTTTCAACCAAATTAGTTGAAATTTTGGTCAAGTAATGTTCGACGAAGCCCGGACTTCGGTATTGCATTTCAGCGTGGTGGCTTAAAAATTAATTAATGACTTTGGTCATTAAAAATCTGAAAATTGTAAAAAAAAATAAAAATTTATAAAACGATCCAAATTTACGTTCATCTTATTTTCCATCATTTTCTGATTCCAAAAACATAAATATGTTATATTTGGATTAAAAACAAGCTCTGAAAATTAAATATATAAAAATTATTATCAAAATTAAATTGTCGAAATCAATTTAAAAACACTTTCATCTTATTCCTTGTTGGTTCCTGATTCCAAAAACATATAGATATGATATGTTTGGATTAAAAACACGCTCAGAAAGTTAAAACAAAGAGAGGTACAGAAAAGCGTGCTATCCTTCTTAGCGCAACTACTACCCCGCTCTTCTTGTCAATTTCACTGCCTTTGCCATGAGCGGTGGACTGACGATGCTACGAGTATACGGTCTTGCTGAAAAATGGCATTGCGTTCAGTTTCATTCTGTGAGTTCGACAGCTACTTGACTAAATATTGTATTTTCGCCTTACGCGACTTGTTTAATATAACGTTATTTGCTGTCTGTCTTCTACTTAATGATTTTCTTCTGTCTCTTTCTGTCGTTTCTCCTTTTTACATTTAGTCAAGTTTTGACTAAATGTTTTAACGTAGAGGGGGGAATCGAGACGAGGGTCGTGGTGTATGTGTGTGTGTGTGTGTGTGTGTGTAGAGCGATTCAGAGAAAACTACTGGACCGATCTTCATGAAACGTGACATGAGAGATCCTGAGTACGGTATCTCCAGAGTTTTTTTCATTTTTTTGATAAATAGCTTTGATGACGTCATATTCAGCTTTTCGTGAAAGTTGAGGCGGCACTGTCACGCTCTCATTTTTCAACCAAATTGGTTGAAATTTTGGTCAAGTAATCTTCGACGAAGCCCGGACTTTGGTATTGCATTTCAGCTTGGAGGCTTAAAAATTAATTGATGAGTTTGCTCATTAAAGTTGCCATTAAAATCGATTTTTCGCAAACAGACTTAAAATTGATTGCATCGTATTCTTCATCATATTCTGAATCTAAAAATATATACATATGTCATGTTTACTCTTAAAATGTGATCACAATTAACGAAAATAGATTAATTAGTCTTACGATAAAAATTTAAGAAATCGATCCAAAAATGATTTCATCTTATTCTTTATCATTTCCTGATTCCAAACACATATAGATAGGTTGTATTCAAGACAAGCTCCGAAAGTTAACAAGAATACGTATGTGAGTGGCTCTGTGTGTGTGTGTGTGTGTGTGTGTGTGTGTGTGTTTAAGCGCGCGTGTGTGCGGAAGGGCGAGAGGGGGCAAGAAAGAGGGAGAGGGGGCGAGAGAGAGAGAGATATAGAGAGCGAGAAAGAGAGAGAAAAAGTGAGGGAGAGACAGACAGACAGACGGACAGACTGAGAGAGAGAAATAGAGACAGAGACACGGAGAGAGAGAGAGAGAGAGAGAGAGAGTGAGAGAGAGAGAGAGAGAGAGGGAGAGAGAGAGAGAGAGAGAGAGAGAGAGAGAGAGATTAACGATTAACGATTAACGAGTTTATTGCATTTAGGCAACATGCCCCTTGCAATGGGGGGAAAAACGTGGCAAAAACAACGTCAAGGACAAACATAAATGTAATACTGGTGGACTATCTAGTCCATCAGAAAAAGTAATTGTGATATTATATAATATGTACATTACAATGACGGCCATAGCCGGTTAAATAGTGTAGTTAAGTTGTCGCCTTTTCTGCTATTGTTCAGGATTTGCAATCAGCTCTTGTCTAAGTTTTAAACAATCAAAAATAAATGATGCCAGCATTTCCTGATTTTCAATATTCATTAAGTTGACAAAATTTCTAGCTCTCAAACAATTATTGAATAGAATGTTTAAAGAAAACTGTTGTCTTATATTTGAATAGGCTTGGCAGGCGAAGATGAAATGAATTTCATCCTCCTCCGCCAGACCACACAAGGGACATAATTCCAATCGTCTATTTACATTGTATCTGTGCCTGTTGCAGTATAAGTCGTTTATGCCAACTCTAAATCGGACCAGAACGTCTCTATAACGTCTAATATGCAAACTTGATAAGTAATGTTCATACTGTAAAATAGTTTTGAAGCTTCGATAGGTCACAAATCGTTCACTATCAAATAACTTTGCATGCCAGTCTTGTTGATAGCAATCGAGCAAACGCTGCTTAAGCATCTTCAAAAAGCCAGTTTTATTACCGACCTGCTGCTCAATCCAAGAATAGCCAAAACCCAGGCGAAACACATGGTTTTTAATGTCACTAGCCCAAGTCTTAATCCCTCTTTCCTCTAAACGTTTAAGATGATCGTAAATTGCTCTTGGAATTCTATGGGAAGGCATTTCTAATAGTTTTAGCCAGTATATAATTGCTTTCATAAGGGAATTAATAAAAAGTGGGTGTCTGCCCAATTCACCATATATCATGGTATTAGGCGTTTTCTGACTCACTGATAAGAGTTTCTTGCATGCATACATTTGGACCCGTTCAATTTCCGCAATTTCTTTTACACCCCATATTTCGGACGCATACAAAAGAGCAGGCTGAACTTGGAGGTCGAACAAACGCAAAAATACTTTTATATCATTACATTCTATTCTCCATAATGCCCGTAAAATATCCATCACTTTTTTCTTTGCTCGTGCAGCGATTTGCTCCATTGCTGTACATATTGAAAGTTTAGTTGTCAGTGTAAAGCCTAAGTAAGTGTAAGAGTTAACCACTTCTAGTAGATCACCGTTTAAATACCATTTCTCACGCGCTGCTAGGTAGCCTCCCTTGCGGAATACCATCACTTTAGTCTTACTAAGGTTGACTGACAGTCCCAGTCTACCGGAGGCCCTAGCAAGCACATTTAACTGGTTCTGCAGGCCAACAACCGTGTGTGAAACAAGGGCTAAATCATCTGCAAATAGTAAAGCGAAAATTTCTTCTATTAGGTTAGATATAGTGATGCCATGTCTTCCGTCTCTTTTTAATTCTTCAGCAACCTCGTTAACAAATAGGGCAAAAATTTTCGGTGACAATAAACAGCCTTGTTTCAGACCGATTGGTGATCCAAAGAACTCTGTATAGTCCTGACCAGCTCTGACGCAGCAGAGAACATTTTCATACATGCTCTTTAAAATTTTAAGCATTTTTCTAGACAATCCTTTCCGGCATAAGCATGCCCATAGCTTGTTTCTATTAATAGAATCGAATGCCCGACGGTAATCTATGAAAGCAACAAAAACCTTTTTATTTTGCGCTAAACTTTTCTGGATTATAGTGTAAAGTGAGAAAATGTGATCAACAGTCGAGTATCCGGCTCTAAAGCCTGCTTGTTCTTCTACAATTTGTTCAGTTTCTTCCATCCACTGCGTCAGCCGCTTGTTCAAAATGTGCGTGAATATTTTACTGACAACACTAACAAGAGAAACACCTCTATAATTTCCCGGATCGTCTGTGTCCCCTTTTTTGAAAATAGGCACAATGATGGACTTGGACCAGAATTCCGGGAAATACCCTGTTTCAAGAAGAGCATTGAGGTAGTCATGTAAAAAAGGCATTACATTAATAGTCTTTATTACTTCAGCAGGTATTCCGTCCCAACCACTAGCTTTGTTTCGTTTGAGGTGTCCTATAGCATCCTTAATTTCTTCAGAAACAATAGGTCTGTCTGTTATGTGACAATAGTCTGTCGGCTCTGCATTTATAATTATATCTTCTTGGTCGCTTTGGTTTTCATCATTCGCGTTTAACAGAGTTTCAAAATGTTCCTGCCATTGGTCTAAACTAATGTTAGCTTTAGGTTGGGATTTTCTCAACATTGTGCGTACAGAGGCACTGTCACGCTCTCATTTTTCAACCAAATTGGTTGAAATTTTGGTCAAGTAATCTTCGACGAAGCCCGGACTTTGGTATTGCATTTCAGCTTGGAGGCTTAAAAATTAATTGATGAGTTTGCTCATTAAAGTTGCCATTAAAATCGATTGCCAATAAATGATGCCAGCATTTCCTGATTTTCAATATTCATTAAGTTGACAAAATTTCTAGCTCTCAAACAATTGTTGAATAGAATGTTTAAAGAAAACTGTTGTCTTATATTTGAATAGGCTTGGCAGGCGAAGATGAAATGAATTTCATCCTCCTCCACCACACAAGGGACATAATTCCAATCGTCTATTTACATTGTATCTGTGCCTGTTGCAATATAAGTCGTTTATGCCAACTCTAAATCGGACCAGAACGTCTCTATAACGTCTAATATGCAAACTTGATAAGTAATGTTCATACTGTAAAATAGTTTTGAAGCTTCGATAGGTCACAAATCGTTCACTATCAAATAACTTTGCATGCCAGTCTTGTTGATAGCAATCGAGCAAACGCTGCTTAAGCATCTTCAAAAAGCCAGTTTTATTACCGACCTGCTGCTCAATCCAAGAATAGCCAAAACCCAGGCGAAACACATGGTTTTTAATGTCACTAGCCCAAGTCTTAATCCCTCTTTCCTCTAAACGTTTAAGATGATCGTAAATTGCTCTTGGAATTCTATGGGAAGGCATTTCTAATAGTTTTAGCCAGTATTTAATTGCTTTCATAAGGGAATTAATAAAAAGTGGGTGTCTGCCCAATTCACCATATATCATGGTATTAGGCGTTTTCTGACTCACTGATAAGAGTTTCTTGCATGCATACATTTGGACCCGTTCAATTTCCGCAATTTCTTTTACACCCCATATTTCGGACGCATACAAAAGAGCAGGCTGAACTTGGAGGTCGAACAAACGCAAAAATACTTTTATATCATTACATTCTATTCTCCATAATGCCCGTAAAATATCCATCACTTTTTTCTTTGCTCGTGCAGCGATTTGCTCCATTGCTGTACATATTGAAAGTTTAGTTGTCAGTGTAAAGCCTAAGTAAGTGTAAGAGTTAACCACTTCTAGTAGATCACCGTTTAAATACCATTTCTCACGCGCTGCTAGGTAGCCTCCCTTGCGGAATACCATCACTTTAGTCTTACTAAGGTTGACTGACAGTCCCAGTCTACCGGAGGCCCTAGCAAGCACATTTAACTGGTTCTGCAGGCCAACAACCGTGTGTGAAACAAGGGCTAAATCATCTGCAAATAGTAAAGCGAAAATTTCTTCTATTAGGTTAGATATAGTGATGCCATGTCTTCCGTCTCTTTTTAATTCTTCAGCAACCTCGTTAACAAATAGGGCAAAAATTTTCGGTGACAATAAACAGCCTTGTTTCAGACCGATTGGTGATCCAAAGAACTCTGTATAGTCCTGACCAGCTCTGACGCAGCAGAGAACATTTTCATACATGCTCTTTAAAATGTTAAGCATTTTTCTAGACAATCCTTTCCGGCATAAGCATGCCCATAGCTTGTTTCTATTAATAGAATCGAATGCCCGACGGTAATCTATGAAAGTGTCATGAATCGATATTCTGAAGCGCGAACCTGTCAAGAATAGAATAGGCAACCGAGACTACTCGCGCATTACACGACGTAGCCAAGTGACGTATTCATGTGACGTATCCAAGTGTACTGACGTAAACTAAAATCGTTTCACGAGAGGGTCGTTTTCCGCAAGTACACGGAACGAAGAACGCTTGGAAGAAAAGCCGTTCCCCTTCTTTGAAGGTAAGTGACTGTGATTATTACATCGACAATCGTTCCACGGGATCTGGGCGGAGATGAGTGTATCGTGTCAGTCATGTACATTGTGTTGTTGTCAAGTTGTGTACGTTTGAATGTGCGCTGTTGCCAAATCCCCATTTTCCGAAACACAGTAATAGAATGAGAACGATAATAAAATATGAACAAACCAAGTCTTTTAGACAGGCTGTGTAGGTAACACATATGGCCCTTTGATCTGTTTCAGGAACCCACGGTCCAATTGATTCATTCATCTTCCTCTTCCTCATGTTGCCGTAATTGTGGAGAGAGATGTAACCAGACTACTACTGCTATTAACTTGATGATGGTGTCTTGAGAAGAAGAGTGATGACCCAAACCAGGAGCGCGGTCTTCAAGACCAGTCAAGTGCTGCACGTCATCTCGAGTACCTTTTCAATGACATCGAGCTAAGTCAAAACTTCATAAACATTATGTGTATTCCTTTTGTTTTGATGTCCTCCAAGGGAAAATTCTGAAGAACGTTTGCGGCGGCGGAGTCACGTTAGATTACCATGACAGAATTGAAATCCAGCAGCAATAGACATTTGATCAGAGTGTGCTGTGATGCAAGTAACATGACCTAGCTTGAACAGTGTGTGATACATTTAGTACGATACTGATATTTAGCAAAAATATAGACTAACCTGATTAATGTGTGCTGCATTGCAAGAATTTTATTAACACTATCCATGTATTAAATTATGTAAACCTGTGTTGACCTTTCTCCGCTACTTCGAGAGCATGGGAAAGAGTGAAGGAAAGTAAAGTCAAGGCAGTACCTGTTTCTTTAGCTAATACGAAAAGGCGGCGTGTTTTCCTTCCATAAACTTCCTTTGGAAGGCGCACGCAGAAAGAAACAGGCTGACGAAAACTGACCTGTGACATATGGGGGCTTCGTCCGGGATTTTGTAACTCGTAATTTCAATTTGGCTTCCCCAAACAAATTTTCTTCAAACAAATTCCCTATTCGTTTTTCGTTTGTGTGTTCGTCCGTTCATGTTCATCATCGTATAAATCAACTTTTATGTTTATTCATGTTTATAGTTAGCTCATCATTTAACGATAACAGAGTCTGACGTGTGTGCTTCAGCACACGGGAATAATCCAAATGAAGAGTGACGCAAGGCTTTGACGTCACTATAATAATTTACGTAAAGCACTAATGTTATAGTAGTTTAGTTCCCCCTATTTGGCTGTGCTAAACAAAAAGCTATAACAGAAGACAGTGGACTAACACCCTGTCAGGCCATCCTGTGTCCCTTAGTCGACAAAATTATAATATTGTTGGTCGCCGTGGGAGGTTGGTGGGCGAATTGGGTTATATACGAGGGATAGCACTCATCTTCGTCCAGAAGGACCGTGGAAGTG
The DNA here is from genome assembly GCF_037325665.1 of Littorina saxatilis. NCBI lineage: Eukaryota > Metazoa > Mollusca > Gastropoda > Littorinimorpha > Littorinidae > Littorina > Littorina saxatilis. Next base: position 11,566 of record NW_027126961.1, on the reverse strand, counting down.
AAGTTGATTCTGCAGACAGTCACACTTCACAACGCCAAGAGTAAGGGTTAGGAAATTTAGATTATTGTCTATACAGCAGTAGATAATTGAAGAATCTTATTTCGACTTACTGTGCGATAGAATCGAGTTGATATTAATATAGGCGAAAGGTCCACGTTGATGGAGCGCCGATGAGATATTAAAATGAAGTTCACTCGATAGAACGGTATATTGTTTGACATATACCAGAAGAACCATAAATTCTAGTGTTAGGTATCCGTGGTTGTAAAAGGATATTAGAATGGTTCAGAGAAATCGTGTCATTGGGACACGTAGCGTTTACTGAGGTAACGTTGAACGTTCATGAATTCAAGTAGCAAAGTGAGCTTCACTAAAGTAACACTTCATTCTATAGTGAGGGAGTTTTCTCTCTCTAGTAAATAGTGTGTGAAAAGCAGTTTAGTCAAATCGGTTTTTCAACCGAGCATCACGTATTTGCAGTTTGATTCAGTGAATATCTGTGTGTGAGTTAACGTAAAGGATATGCAAACATCCAAACACCCGAGTACTAGGGCGCATATAGCAAAAATGAACGCTGACCCGCAGAACCAGAATACGGCTGAGGCCGTAGTTTCAGATGTTGAAGGTGGTGACACAAACACCCAAGGAGAATCGAGCGATAATGATTCTCAGACGTTAGGCGCGCGTGTAACGACTTATGTATCCGCTGCGAGTAATGAACGTGCAGGTCCGATCCACCCTGTGAAATCCGGATTGGAGTGGACTCGCGAACTTTTGGCGATAGGACGAGAGTTAGGACTCGAAGGCAAAGACTTGCGTGAGTTTGTAGCTGAAGAACGCGCACGAGAGGAACGTGAACGTGAACGTGAACGTGAAGCCGGTGAACGAGAAGCCGATCGCGCGTTTCAGCTAGAACAGTTGAGGATACAAACGGAAGCACGCCGAGACAACGCCAACAATAACGCGTCGAGGCGTCGTGGGGATGACGACTTTATCCCAAAAATCCCTTTTCTTGATGACAAAGACGACATCGAGAGTTGGTTTGCACAATTTGAACATTATGCAACCGACTGTCATCTCGACGACGAACGCAAAGCTACGAGAATGGTGTATTTCCTGAAAGGAAAGGCAAGAACCATTTATGCAAAACTCAGTTTCGAAGACGCGCGCAACTACAACACTTTGAAGAATGCGTTGTATGATGGATTTCAACTGACAGCAGATCAATATCGGAAGAAATTCCGTCAGCTAAAGCGAAACCCATCTGACACGTACAAAGAACATGTCACCAAACTTGAGCGCATCCTCGATAAATGGATCGAGTTAGCCAAGTGCGATGAACATGTGGCAGATCTGAAGGATCTAGTTCTCAGAGAACAATTAGAGAACACCTTCCCTGCCGAAGTGATGTTGCACGTACTTGATCGGAAACCGAAGTCTGCGAAAGAAATGGGCGAAATTGCCACGGAGTACGAACAATCACGTTCGAACATCAGGCCACGGCAATCTCACCAAAACCATTCTAGCGGCAGCGCGTTTTCGAACACGAAAAGTTCGAATGTCGTCAAAAGTGACGCGAAAGAGAAATCGTCACAGAAAGAACATAAATACGTGAGCGATGATGAAAAACAAAGACTGAAAGCCACAGGCTGTTGTTTTTTTTGCAGAGGCAAAGGACACACGTCACGATTTTGTCCCAATAAGGGAGAAGGCGCTCACGCAGTTCATGTTCGAAATGAATTTGATGAACAAGAAATCCCCGTACATCTTGACAAGCTGTGCAAGTCGTGCGAAAAGAAGGATTTCAAAGAGGAAGTGTTCATCAAGTTAGACGGCCGAATCGTAAAAGCATTACGCGATTCCGGGTGCTCAGGTATTATGGTCAGTGCCGACCTTATACCTGAAGAAAGGTACTTGGCAAAGAAAAAAGAAACTACTCTCGCAGAGAAGAAAACACGGAAATTGTGTCCCACGGCTGTGGCCCACATTGACTGTCCGTATTTTGATGCCAAAACCGAAGTGGTCATACTCGAAGATCCCATTTATCCTGTCCTCATAGGAAAATGGTATGGTGTAGGCCAGAACAAGAGGAAGACCCCTTTGTTTCCAGTACGTGACCCGAGTTGGTATCAAGGTGAGACCAACGCGGCGGTCAGTACACGTAAGCAAGAGAAGGAGGAAAAAGAGCGGAATGAGAAACCTGTGCCGGGAACTAGGCATGATGACAGAAATACACACAAGATGTATTCCCCTCAAGATCTCAAGAAGGCTCAGAATGATGATGAAACACTGGCAAAAGTACGCCAGATGGCTGTTTCAGGAGAGTCATTCCACGGTGTGAGGTATGTCTACAAGAAAGAAATCTTGTACAGGACAACCCTCGACAAAACCGGGAGTGAATCTAGTAAAGTCGTTGTTCCCAAAGAAATGAGAACCAAAGTTCTTTCTTTTGGGCACGACCACCCGATGGCAGGTCATCTCGGGCAAAAGAAAACCACTGATAGAATCCGGTGTGAGTTCTGGTGGCCAGGTTTTGTCGGAGACATAAAACGTTACTGTCTCTCGTGTGACACATGCCAACGAACAGCGCCGAAAGGCAGAACCAAGAAAGCACCGTTGGGACAGATGCCTACCATCAATCCCGTGTTCAAGAGGGTCGCTGTCGACATCATTGGTCCAATAAAGCCAATGTCGGAAAGCAAAAAACAATACATTCTGACTATGGTGGACTACGCCACAAGATATCCTGAAGCTGTTGCACTGAAGGATATTCGTGCTGACACAGTGGCAGAAGCACTATTTGAGATGTGGACGAGACTGGGAATTCCAGACGAAGTGATCACCGATCAAGGAACCCAGTTCACGTCCAATCTCATGAAGGAAGTGAACCAGTTTCTGAGCATCAAGCACAAAATGACCACCCCTTTCCATCCTCAAGCCAATGGATTAGTGGAGCGATTTAATGGAACGCTCAAAAGCATGCTCAGGAAGTTGGCAATAGAACAGCCAGTGTTGTGGGATACATTCATCCCAGCACTGCTTTTTGCTTACCGCGAAGCACCTCAAGACAGTCTTGGTTTCTCACCCTTTGAAATGCTGTATGGCAAGACCATCAGAGGTCCCATGCAGGTTCTGCGACGTGCATGGACTGATGAATCGGTCGAAGGTGAACAGAAGACAACGGCAGAATACGTTGTCGACCTCAGAAACAGGATTGAAGAAACGTGTGAGATTGCCAAAGAAAACCTAGCTAAGTCATCACAGAAGCAAGCCGGGTATTTCAACCGGAAGACTGCGCTCAGGTCGATCGAAGTCGGCAAGAAAGTGCTACTTCTGCTTCCCGTGAAACACAACAAACTAGAGTTGACTTGGCGCGGCCCATACGTAGTGACTGAGAAAGTCAACCAGTTTGACTACAGAGTCAAAGTCGGGACGAAACAAAAGGTGTACCACATCAACCTAATGAAAGAATATCAAGAACGTGACATCGTCACGCGTGATGTTGCTGTCGTTACACCTGAAGAAGAAGAAGAAGAAGAAGCAGAAGAACACATCGCCGTAGTCATCGAGGAAGATGATACGATGAACGATGATATCTTCCAAATAGACACTCAGAAGATGATTCCTCTGCTGGAAACTACTCGTACAGAAGATGTCACAAGCGTGAACTTCTGTAAAGAATTGAGTAGAGAAAGAACAAAAGAGGCGAAAGCGATCTGTAGTGCATTCTCCAAGAATCTGACTGATGTACCGATTACTACCAACTTGGAGAAGTGCAGAATCGAACTTACAGAGAAGAAACCTGTGTTTGTTCGACCGAGACCCATACCTCATGCGATGGTGAAAACGGTCGAAGACGAGATCGACGAGATGTTGAAGCTTGGGGTCATTGAACCGGCAAACTCACCGTACAATGCTCCAATCGTTCTTGTGAAGAAGAAAGGAGGCAAGTACCGGTTTTGCTGTGACCTACGTGAGTTGAACAAAGTGACAGTGTTCGACGCAGAGCCCATAACTGATGTCGATCATCTCTTCCAGAGCTTAGGGAAGGCTAAGTTCTTTACAAAGTTAGACCTTACTAAGGGGTACTGGTGTATTCCAATCGTGGAAGAGGACAGAGACAAAACTGCGTTCACCACCTCGAGAGGACAGTTTCGGTGGGCGAACATGCCATTTGGTCTCAAGACAGCAACTGGCATATTCAACCGCATGATGCGAAAGTTGCTGGGCCCACTCAAACGTGACGATGTTTTCCATTTCATGGATGATATCTTGATAGCCACGGAGAGCTGGGAAGAGCACATGGTCGCGCTGAAAGCCGTCCTACAGCGTTTGCAAGACGCAAGCATATCAGCAAAACCGTCGAAATGCTATGTCGGCTACAGCGAACTGCCATACCTTGGGCATGGAATCGGAGGTGGGAAACGTTGGCCAGAGGCAGACAAAGTTGACAAGATCAAGTCAGCCACTCCGCCATCCACAAAGAAGGAACTGCGTTCGTTCCTAGGTCTTTGCGGTTTCTACCGATCCTACATCAACTCTTACGCGAGCATTGCAATACCTCTGACAGACATGACAAAGAAGTCACAGCCTGACAAGCTGAAGTGGGACGAACAAAGTCGTCAAAGCTTCGAGGAGCTGAAAGAGGCGATTTGCAAGACGCCCGTACTGTGCATGCCCGACCATGAAAAAGAGTTTGTCTTGAGAACTGACGCATCCGACCGAGGCATCGGAGCAGTTCTGATGCAAGAACAGGACAAGACTCTGCGACCTCTCGCCTACCAGAGTAAAAAACTAAATGGTGCCGAGAGCAGGTACGCCACTGTAGAAAAAGAGTGTTTGGCGACAGTCTGGGGGATCCAGAAATTCGAGAGATATCTCTACGGAAGACATTTCACGCTGGAAACGGATCACCAACCTCTCAAATGTCTGCAGAGACAGCCAACAAACCCACGTCTGATGAGGTGGGCTCTCCAATTACAGCCCTACGATTTCACCGTGCGTGTGATACCGGGTTGTGACAACCATGGAGCAGATTATTTAAGTCGCGCTTCATATTGTGACTAAATTTGGGAAATTCATTCTCAAGAAAGGGGCTGTCATGAATCGATATTCTGAAGCGCGAACCTGTCAAGAATAGAATAGGCAACCGAGACTACTCGCGCATTACACGACGTAGCCAAGTGACGTATTCATGTGACGTATCCAAGTGTACTGACGTAAACTAAAATCGTTTCACGAGAGGGTCGTTTTCCGCAAGTACACGGAACGAAGAACGCTTGGAAGAAAAGCCGTTCCCCTTCTTTGAAGGTAAGTGACTGTGATTATTACATCGACAATCGTTCCACGGGATCTGGGCGGAGATGAGTGTATCGTGTCAGTCATGTACATTGTGTTGTTGTCAAGTTGTGTACGTTTGAATGTGCGCTGTTGCCAAATCCCCATTTTCCGAAACACAGTAATAGAATGAGAACGATAATAAAATATGAACAAACCAAGTCTTTTAGACAGGCTGTGTAGGTAACACATATGGCCCTTTGATCTGTTTCAGGAACCCACGGTCCAATTGATTCATTCATCTTCCTCTTCCTCATGTTGCCGTAATTGTGGAGAGAGATGTAACCAGACTACTACTGCTATTAACTTGATGATGGTGTCTTGAGAAGAAGAGTGATGACCCAAACCAGGAGCGCGGTCTTCAAGACCAGTCAAGTGCTGCACGTCATCTCGAGTACCTTTTCAATGACATCGAGCTAAGTCAAAACTTCATAAACATTATGTGTATTCCTTTTGTTTTGATGTCCTCCAAGGGAAAATTCTGAAGAACGTTTGCGGCGGCGGAGTCACGTTAGATTACCATGACAGAATTGAAATCCAGCAGCAATAGACATTTGATCAGAGTGTGCTGTGATGCAAGTAACATGACCTAGCTTGAACAGTGTGTGATACATTTAGTACGATACTGATATTTAGCAAAAATATAGACTAACCTGATTAATGTGTGCTGCATTGCAAGAATTTTATTAACACTATCCATGTATTAAATTGTGTAAACCTGTTTTGACCTTTCTCCGCTACTTCGAGAGCATGGGAAAGAGTGAAGGAAAGTAAAGTCAAGGCAGTACCTGTTTCTTTAGCTAATACGAAAAGGCGGCGTGTTTTCCTTCCATAAACTTCCTTTGGAAGGCGCACGCAGAAAGAAACAGGCTGACGAAAACTGACCTGTGACAGAAAGCAACAAAAACCTTTTTATTTTGCGCTAAACTTTTCTGGATTATAGTGTAAAGTGAGAAAATGTGATCAACAGTCGAGTATCCGGCTCTAAAGCCTGCTTGTTCTTCTACAATTTGTTCAGTTTCTTCCATCCACTGCGTCAGCCGCTTGTTCAAAATGTGCGTGAATATTTTACTGACAACACTAACAAGAGAAACACCTCTATAATTTCCCGGATCGTCTGTGTCCCCTTTTTTGAAAATAGGCACAATGATGGACTTGGACCAGAATTCCGGGAAATACCCTGTTTCAAGAAGAGCATTGAGGTAGTCATGTAAAAAAGGCATTACATTAATAGTCTTTATTACTTCAGCAGGTATTCCGTCCCAACCACTAGCTTTGTTTCGTTTGAGGTGTCCTATAGCATCCTTAATTTCTTCAGAAACAATAGGTCTGTCTGTTATGTGACAATAGTCTGTCGGCTCTGCATTTATAATTATATCTTCTTGGTCGCTTTGGTTTTCATCATTCGCGTTTAACAGAGTTTCAAAATGTTCCTGCCATTGGTCTAAACTAATGTTAGCTTTAGGTTGGGATTTTCTCAGCATTGTGCGTACAGAGGCACTGTCACGCTCTCATTTTTCAACCAAATTGGTTGAAATTTTGGTCAAGTAATCTTCGACGAAGCCCGGACTTTGGTATTGCATTTCAGCTTGGAGGCTTAAAAATTAATTGATGAGTTTGCTCATTAAAGTTGCCATTAAAATCGATTTTTCGCAAACAGACTTAAAATTGATTGCATCGTATTCTTCATCATATTCTGAATCTAAAAATATATACATATGTCATGTTTACTCTTAAAATGTGATCACAATTAACGAAAATAGATTAATTAGTCTTACGATAAAAATTTAAGAAATCGATCCAAAAATGATTTCATCTTATTCTTTATCATTTCCTGATTCCAAACACATATAGATAGGTTGTATTCAAGACAAGCTCCGAAAGTTAACAAGAATACGTATGTGAGTGGCTCTGTGTGTGTGTGTGTGTGTGTGTGTGTGTTTAAGCGCGCGTGTGTGCGGAAGGGCGAGAGGGGGCAAGAAAGAGGGGGGGGGCGAGAGAGAGAGAGATAGAGAGAGCGAGAAAGAGAGAGAGAAAGGGAGGGACAGACAGACAGACAGACGGACAGACTGAGAGAGAGAAATAGAGACAGAGACACGGAGAGAGAGAGAGAGAGAGAGAGAGAGAGAGAGAGAGAGAGAAAGAGAGAGAGAAAGAAAGAGAAAGAAAGAGAGAGAGAGAGAAAGAGAGAGAGAGAGAGAGAGGGAGAGGGAGAGAGAGAGAGAGAGAGAGAGAGAGAGAGAGAGAGAGAGAGAGAGAGAGCTATTTACTCCTAAACCTTTAATCAACCTTTATTGACTGACATGAAGACCACAACACTTTTTCACGGAATCAACAAGAAATCCAACTGAATCTGACCACCAAAAAACAAAAAAAGGAAAGCCCCCAATATGCATGCATGAACTCGGCCGTCAGCGAAGAGACGGGTCCATGTAGTTGAAAGTAGGTTGAGAGGGTAGGACAGTTCGCCGCGAACATAGCGTTGCCTACAACATGAACACAGTCGACGCACGTGCGAGGATATGTATGTGTGGGAGGGGGGGGGGGGCGCGGGAGATGGAAGCTTGCTGTAGGTTATGTAATGTATATATTGTGTGTGATACGTGGAAATGTGATACTATTTATTTGCATGTATGATACAGGTACACATGTGATAATTGTAGGCTTATACTAGTGATTACTGTGTGTGATACATGAAATGTGATATGAATGCTGTTTTTATATGTTATACTCTTACTTTCTCCCAAGCGCAAGACAAATTCTTCTATGAAAATTGAAGCCAATAAAATTTGAGTTGAGTTGAGTTGAGTTGAGTTGAACTCATTTTGTCTCTTCGCGAACACTGAGATTGTTAGCTCAAGGCAACGCACCCCTGGTGTGTGTGTGTGTGTGTGTGTGTGTGTGTGTGTGTGTGTGTATGTGTGTGTGTGCGTACGTGAGTATGTGTATGTGAGAGTGTACCATGTGTGTGTGTGTGTGTGTGTGTGTGTGTGTGAGTGTGCCATGTGTGTGTGTGTGTGTGTGTGTGTGTGTTTTGTGTTTGTGCGTTTCTGTGTGTGTTTCTGTGTGTGTCTGTGTCCGTCTGTTTGTGTGCCTTGGTGTGTCTGGGTGTGTGTCTGTGTTTCTGTGTGTGTCACGGTGTGAGTGAGTATGTGCAAGGTAACAGAGACGAGTTGGGAGAGGGGGCGAAATTGATGCCACTGATGGCAAAACGCCAGATCATTGGAATCGATATGGCAGGGGGCAATTTAGGAGGGGAAAATATGTGGGGAGCGATTTGCGAAGGGCGATTCAGAAGTCGCCGTTGCTTTTGAAAGTGTCCATGCCATGCCATTCATTTAAACTCGGCTATCTGTGCCACTTCAGTCCGGACTGATGATTTTTGTAACACTGACTGGTAACCTTCCTCAGAGTTTATCTGATACTAAGACAGTGTGCCAATCGATGACATCATATGTCTCCGTATTCATATAAATCATATTCTCTTGAAATCCTTAATTGTTCACTTCGAGGACTATATGAGTATGACGATGAACGAGTGAACTCCAGAGAAACTATCCAAGGGAAGCAACTTCTCTTTCACTGCTTCTTCCTACAGAACATAGAAAGTAGTGTCCCTTCAACGCTTGTTTGATTTTATTTGCAGCTCGAGTCTATTCTGCTTTGATGCCGCAGTGACTGTTTTCTTCCGATGTGCATTACAAATAAGTGCGTGCGTGCGAGCGCGTGTGTGTCTGTGTGTACAGACTAGAAGCAGGTAATTCGAAGAAAATGGCTGTCGACATCATTTGGCTTTAGCACTTGCACATGCGCTCACGGCACACACACTCATATGCACAAAGAGAGAGAGAGAGAGAGAGAGAGAGAGAGAGAGAGAGAGAGAGAGAGAGAGAGAGAGAGAGAGAGAGAGAGAGAGAGAGAGACTCACACACACACACACACTCACGCACTCACACACACACGGTCACACTGACGCACAAAGAGAGAGAGTGAGAGAGAGAGACTGAGAGAGAGAGAGAGAGAGAGAGAGAGAGAGAGAGAGAGAGAGAGAGAGAGAGAGAGAGAGAGAGAGATCAAATCAAATCAAATCAAATCAAATCAAATCAAATCAAATCAAATTATTCGAGGGTTGTGGCATAAGCAATACAACGAGCTTTTTTTCAACCAGCCCTCGCCCAGAGAGGGGACTAATCTAATCACATATTTACACGTAGAAAAAAAAGGTAGAGAAAAACAACATATGAATATTTACATATTACATATTATACACAAATATATGTAACGTAGTGGAAACAATGCTGAATACACATGCATGAGTAAATGTGTTATTAAAGCTTTAAGTGTTTTTGTGTGGATATAATGAACACTGATGCTTTGGACAAATGAAAATAAAACTAAACGAAGTCTTCCATCACAGTAATTTTTCGTAATTTAACATTAAATACAGTGAAAGGTGTTTAACCATTAAATACAGAGAGAGAGAGAGAGAGAGAGAGAGAGAGAGAGAGAGAGAGAGAGAGAGAGACACACACACACACACACACACATACGCACGAACGCACATGCACACACGCCCGCCCGCACACACACACACACAAACACATGTTAAAATATCAATGTTTAATCGCACTACCAAGAATAGAGGCAAAATACAACGAGTATTATATGAACAGCTGTACGTTTCAAGCCTGTATATACTAGCAGGGGAAAGGCTCCTAATATGGACCGGCTCCTGATATGGACCACCTCCTGTTCTGACAAACTAACGGCGCTAGAGCGCTCAAAACAATTTCATTCGCTTTATTCACCCTCTCTGGATAAGTTGCACATGTCAAAACAGTTGCAGAAACACAAACATCAAAACCGTTAGGCTTTTTCGCTTTTTTTCACTTTTGGCAGCGTTCACTCTAAATTTGCCGCCTAAAACGGACTCGTTTCTGTCCACATCCAAAGCTTTCATAACACAAAAATGGCTATAAATGACAGCTAAGACAGTATTTGTTACATTTTAACAGTGTGTACCCCGAGTTTCTACTGCAAACAAAAAATAATAGCAAAACCTCAAAGTATGTGCGGAGTTCCCTAATATGGACCACCTTCAACAAATCGAAGAAAATAAAAACTAAAGGCAATTTTGATTAATTCATTAAGAAGCTTGCTGAAAATAACCTATAACTAGCCCTCGAGATTTCCAAAAAAAATAACAAATAGTCTTTTTTGGTGGAAGTTGATAATTTCACTTATTTTCACTCTGTTTTTGATAAGCTTCTTCAGTTTCCTGGTGTGCTTCAAATAATGCTCTCATCAACCCGAAACAGCTAAATCTAAAGCATATTTGAATTAGTCTGACTTGCACACTAAGTTGTATCATGTTATTTTGAAGTACAGGGTGCTTTTTGCAGTGATTCGTGAAGGCCGCTTCACTGGTCCATATTGGGCGCCCAGGCTCTCAATATGGACCATTTGTGATTTTTTCTGTATTCAATTTTTGCTGAAGGTCTATCAAAGCTATGTCACTCTAATTAGGCCTAACGGTTAAACTAAAAGAGAAGGACTACCAACCAAAAAATAAAACTTCTTCGCAAGAAAACAAGCTAGTTATCAGCAATAAACAAAAAGTGGTCCATATTAATAATATTTAGTCATCACACAAACACGTGCCAAGCGGGTGCACTATATTTTGCCACTCGCTTTGCACAGTCGCACGCACGCAAGCACGAACACACACACACACACACACACACACACACACACACACACACACACACACAGAGCCGCACACACACACACAGCCGCACACACACACACACACACAGCCGCACACACACACACACGCACAGCCGCACACACACACACACACACACACACACACACACACACACACACACACACACACACACACACGTGCAACAAGTAATTAAACACAAAAGCGGGGTATGATCAGTATCAAAAATTGAGCATTACATATACATGTATATATATTCTTGCAAGCAAGGCAGGTGTGCATTATAACAAGCACATGTATAAGCATACACCTACAACAGTTAAAATCCAAGGCCTAAAATTTCAATCACGCATCCTGAGATTCGAGCAGATTTCCCATATTGGCTGATCCAAACAAATCAACGGTAATTTCAGTCCTTCCATTTGTTCCGCACGAAAATACCTGCGAATATGATGCATTTATCTGAAAGCATCATCTGTTAATTTGCAGCATGGGTTATTAGTC
>NW_027126960.1:0-1437 GCF_037325665.1 Littorina saxatilis | reverse complement strand
AGGCTCGGCTTTGTCAGATGTCTTCATTTCTTGTTGCTATGTTCTTTGCTTTTTTTATTATTATTTTTTTATTTGCGCTTAGTTTATCGATACAACGTCTTGTGCACGGGTCAAAATGTGTGTGTCAGGGGTCAATTGGTTTGACTTAAACTTGACGTTCTCTCCAAACAGAGATACACGCACTCCATGACTTTGTGAGAAGATAAAACATATCGATAGGTTTCATTTGTTTGCGATAAAGCATAAATGTATGACCTTTGATGAGGTAGTTTTGTTTTTTGTTTACATTTGCCAGTTTGCCAGTTCGTATTTGGAACTTGGCGAAGCAGTGTCGTCTGTTTAGGTCTGGGGAAACGCCAATGAAAAGAGCCGAAGAATCCTCGAGCGTTTCTATTGGGTTTGCTTTTGATTATCCATGTAATAGGGCTTCCTGCAACTATGGTAACCGGGGATTTATTCCCCGGGGAACATGAGATTTATTTCCCAGGTGCTTGTGAATGAAAACTCGTGAAAATGATGACAATGTTTTTTATTCATATTTAACATATTTACTTTGACCTACCCTGGTGCAGAAACACAGTCCGTATCTAACAAAATATTGGATCATGGATGTCATCACTTTCACAACTCACGTACGTGGGCGAAGACATTCGATGTGAAGAAAATAGAGCTCCGTTCAAGGTTTTGATGACTGATAAGATTACATTTCGTGCCGAGACAGGACGTGCATCAAAGTCTATAACACAATACACGCACTTAAACTGCTTCTACCCCTGACATGTGTAAAATCGTTGTTTTGACTGAGGCGAAGTATCGCAGTTTCCGTAGACCCAGTTTCCCCGCCTGACAGACACCGTGTTGTGGGGACTCGCACGCCGCGCCTCGCTCGCTGCATCTGTTTTCTGATGCGAGCAGACGACACTGAGAAATGGCCAGATCGGCGCACACGTCAACATATCAGACACACGTGTGGGGAAAAGCGTGCCACAGCAACCTTATTCCTTTGCACCCCCTGCCATGCCGGTGGCTCGAAACACGCAAATTGTCAACAGGGCGAGTGGCACGTTGCACCCCTACTATACGACTCAGCTGTAACTATTTTCTTCGCTGTTTATCTGCAAATCGATACACGGCGCGCGCTGTTTTGGGTCAGGTGACACCCGGAGTTGCCTCCCTTCTTTCGCCCACCTTAGGCCCAAACAAAAAAGTTGTATGTTTCTGGTAACATGGCTACAAAAATAGGGTAGGTAGAAAGGGTTTTTTTTGTGGTCAGGGTAGAAAATAACTATTCAGTGACACGAAGAGACTGGACTTACTATACAAAGAGAAAGACAACACATTACAAAACAAATGAGACAAAAGGGATGCGGGGTTATCCCCCTTGTGTCGTCTGCCGTCTGTTACTTTCGTTTTGACGCTTTTTTTTCTTCTTTTTTT
>NW_027126959.1:17500-19466 GCF_037325665.1 Littorina saxatilis | reverse complement strand
GCCAACCTTACCACTAGGCCAACCTTACCACTAGGCCAACCTTACCACTAGGCCAACCTTACCACTAGGCCAACCTTACCACTAGGCCAACCTTACCACTAGGCCAACCTTACCACTAGGCCAACCTTACCACTAGGCCAACCTTACCACTAGGCCAACCTTACCACTAGGCCACCGTGTTGGGGTCGTGAAGTGAGTACACAGGGTGTTGTTGACTTTTGCCTGCAGACTGTTGTGAGCTGTCACTGACCCGTGGCAAAGGGGTCACCAGGGAGAAAGCCGACACCACTGTGTGTGTCGCCTGACATTGCGGACTGTAAGTCACTCGTGGTTAACGTTAACGTAACCGTTAGCTACCTCTGGCATTGTATAATACAGCGGGTGCGAGGAGACGCTCGCTTTCAAATAAGCTTACTACATGCAGACCGTTAACTCGCCTTGTTACGGTCTGTGGTAATGGTATCGCGGCTGTAATATTCTCAATACAATAACCATACGTGTTTTATGTGCCTTTTTTACATTTAGTCAAGTTTTGACTAAATGTTTTAACGTAGAGGGGGGAATCGAGACGAGGGTCGTGGTGTATGTGCGTGTGTGTGTGTGTGTGTGTGTGTGTGTGTCTGTCTGTGTGTGTGTGTGTGTAGAGCGATTCAGACTAAACTACTGGACCGATCTTTATGAAATTTGACATGAGAGTTCCTGGGTATGAAATCCCCGAACGTGTTTTTTATTTTTTTGATAAATGTCTTTGATGACGTCATATCCGGCTTTTCGTGAAAGTTGAGGCGGCACTGTCACGCCCTCATTTTTCAACCAAATTGGTTGAACTTTTGGTCGGGTAATGTTCGACGAAGCCCGGACTTCGGTATTGCATTTCAGCGTGGTGGCTTAAAAATTAATTAATGACTTTGGTCATTAAAAATCTGAAAATTGTAAAAAAAAAAATGTTTTTTATAAAACGATCCAAATTTACGTTTATCTTATGTTCCATCATTTGCTGATTCCAAAAACATATAAATATGTTATATTCGGATTAAAAACAAGCTCTGAAAATTAAATATATAAACATTATTATCAAAATTAAATTTTCCAAATCAATTTAAAAACACTTTTATCTTATTCCTTGTCGGTTCCTGATTCCAAAAACATATAGATATGATATGTTTGGATTAAAAACACGCTCAGAAAGTTAAAACGAAGAGAGGTACAGAAAAGCGTTCTATCCTTCCCAGCGCAACTACTACCAGGGGCGGATCAGTTCATTTTATGGGGGGGGGTTTCCAAAAGTATATTGTGAAGATATGGGTGTGAAGGCGCGAAGCGCCGAGCCGACGGCGCGAAGCGCCTAGCTTGCTAGGGGGGTCCGGGGGCATGCCCCCCCGGAAAATTTTGAAAAAAAGGATGCAAAATGGTGCAAGCTGGTGCATTCTGAGGATGATCATTACCAGTTCCAGGCAGCAGATTTTGTCACTGATTAATACCCACAAAATTGAAACTCAACCCAAAAAAACACACAAAAATATTTTTATTTTTTGGCTGGGGGGGGGGTTTCCGGAAACCCCAGAAACCCCCCCCTCGTCCGCCCCTGACTACCCCGCTCTTCTTGTCAATTTCACTGCCTATGCCGTGAGCGGTGGACTGACGATGCTACGAGTATACGGTCTTGCTGCGTTGCATTGCGTTCAGTTTCATTCTGTGAGTTCGACAGCTACTTGACGAAATGTTGTATTTTCGCCTTACGCGACTTGTTGACTGTTCTTAATTGTTCTTGTCATTCTATTTCGGTGTGTATTTTATACTCGTTGACAAGCAGGTTAGACGTGTCGAAGGCAATATTCCGATTCAATGTATTACTTTTCATTTTGAAGGACAATAAAGTGTTGTTGTTGTTATTGTTATTGTTGTTGTTTCTTTTATGATGTTATCAAATTTAACCCAACCAAAAAGTTGAATTGTACAACTTCAG
>NW_027126959.1:0-12500 GCF_037325665.1 Littorina saxatilis | reverse complement strand
TCTATGTCAGATAGTGGGTCTATGTCAGGTAGTGGGTCTATGTCAGATAGGTCTATGTGAGGTAGTGGGTCTATGTCAGATAGTGGGTCTGTCAGGTAGTGGGTCTATGTCAGATAGGTCTATGTGAGGTAGTGGGTCTATATCAGATAGTAGGTCTATGTGAGGTAGTGGGTCTATGTGAGGTAGTGGGTTTATGGCAGGTAGTGGGTCTATGGCAGGTAGTGGGTCTATGTAGTGGTCTATGTTAGGTAGTGGGTCTATGGCAGGCAGTGGGTCTATGGCAGGTAGTGGGTCTATGTAGTGGGTCTATGGCAGGTAGTGGGTCTATGTAGTGGGTCTATGGCAGGTAGTGGGTCTATGTAGTGGGTCTATGGCAGGTAGTGGGTCTATGGCAGGCAGTGGGTCTATGTAGTGGGTCTATGGCAGGCAGTGGGTCTATGGCAGGTAGTGGGTCTATGTAGTGGGTCTATGTCAGGTAGTGGGTCTATGTAGTGGGTCTATTTCAGATAGTGGGTCTATGTAGTGGATCTATGTCAGGTAGTGGGTCTATGTAGTGGGTCTATTTCAGATAGTGGGTCTATGTAGTGGATCTATGGCAGGTAGTGGGTCTATGTGGCAGGTAGTGGGCCTATGTAGTGGGTATATGTCAGGTAGTGGGTCTATGTAGTGGGTCTATGGCAGGTAGTGGGTCTATGTAGTGGGTCTATGGCAGGTAGTGGGTCTATGTAGTGGGTCTATGTCAGGTAGTGGGCCTATGTAGTGGGTCTATGTCAGATAGTAGGTCTATGTCAGATAGTGGGTCTATGTCAGATAGTGGGTCTATGTGAGGTAGTGGGTCTATGTAGTGGGTCTATGTTAGGTAGTGGGTCTATGGCAGGTAGTGGGTCTATGTAGTGGGTCTATGGCAGGTAGTGGGTCTATGTAGTGGGTCTATGGCAGGTAGTGGGTCTATGTAGTGGGTCTATGGCAGGTAGTGGGTAGTGGGTCTAAGGGAGGCCGGGGGCCACCGATGCACGGCCAATAGTCAAAAGCCGGACTCGACCCTTGTTGTGACTAACTGCTGCACCAGGTGACCTCCGCTTCACGGCACGTGCACACACAACCACGGCAAGGCAGAGGCGAAGAAGGAAAAAAAACCCACATCATTGTCACCTTTGAGTTTCACAACATTATCGAGGTGACGTCCCTGGCAGCAGAATATAGGCATGTTTACACAGTATTGCAGCAACGGTGATTGCATGATGATCGATTTGAGTTTGTTTGTTAGTTGATAGCATCTCCACACTGGGATGTTAAATCGAAAGTGCTAGGGCTCCTTTAACATGTGTGGGTCAAGGACACTGCACTACATATAGTATATCCCCCAGACCCATTCTGCCACGGTTCATTCCCACGGTGTGTCACTCGCAGCGAACCTGCGCAGGCTTTACAGTGTGACTGATTGACGCAGTCAGGTGCACACAGGACGAGATGGGAGTGGTCATCTTGCTCTTCCTTCTGCAAGGCGTTCTTGTAAGTGCAGGCCATGTTACCCGCTTTAAAGGTCATTCCAGCCGCTCGTCCGTCAACATTCAACATTCCAGCCGCCATGGCGCGATTGATCCAGCTTTCCTGGCATGTGTGCGGACTAGGTACACTTGCGGTGTCATGTTTATGGACACAGAGACATGCGGGGATAGTTTGTGCCAGTGCTGTGGCTTCGCCGAGCCAGACAAACCGACCTATGCAACCTGTAGTGGGGATTTCACTGAGGTGCATAAAGTGAGGTACATTCCGCAGCTTCCAACATCGGTCCAGCATCTTGCATTTAGAAGAAACCTGCTCCTGTCTGAAGAACTAAACCAAGGATTCTTCGACAATGTGACATACATCGCTTATTTGGTGCTTGCAGAAAATAAAATCACTTGGATCGACGGAAGTATTTTCAGCAAACTGACAAATCTGACATGTTTGAGCATTGCGGCCAACCCCCTACAGTCACAGGAAGCTATCAGGAACGCGCTGATGATACCGGGTTTGCAGGGGCTAGCAGCAGGACAGACCGTGTTAGGTGCTCTCGATGTGAAGGAGTTTCGCAACATTACGACTAACGTTTCGTACCTTTGGCTTGGTGAATCACACGTGTCAACGTATGACATGACCGTCTTCTGTGTTTTAGGAACGATACGGTATCTCAGTTTGTTTGGATCCAGTTTGAAACGTTTAAACTGCACATGCACTCTTCCTTTTAAATACTTGGACATTAGCAGTAACAAGTTAGAGTTTTTTCCGGAAACATGCACCGACCAAAACCAACCAATCTTCCCCGGTTTGAGAGAACTTCAACTGCAATATAACCTTATATCTTCCTTTAGTGAAGAACTCTCATGCCTGCCAAGCCTGAAATTTCTTGATTTGAGTAACAACATGATAGGTGGCTACACTGGTCAGCCCTTCAGTGCTGCAAGCGTTCCAAAGCTCAATACTCTTGTCCTGAGTAACCAGTGTAATGTTGCTAACTCTTTCGCTATTTCTGACTACACCTTTACAAATCCATCTTTGCGGGTTCTTATCCTTGATGGAAGTGGAATTAACTTCAAAGGACAGTTATCACCCGGTTTCAACAAAGTTTTTGCAAACGACACAATAGAATATCTGTCACTGGCACAAAACAACTTTGAAAATGTTGAGGACGCGGAGTTTTTGGAAATATTCGGCCACCTTCCCCTCAAAACATTGATCCTTTCTAGTAATGTCTTTAATTCATTTTCTATGAAGACCCTCAGTCACTTTGAAAACTTGTCTACTTTATACCTTGCCAGTATCGACCTCTCTAGCGTGTCGGATGGGCTGTTTGACTTCATGACATCACTGAAGTATCTTGAGCTGTCAGACAACAAGATCACCACGATAGGTGAAAACACGTTCAGCCCTGAAACACGCGAGAGGTTGACATTCTTGAGCCTGGCAAAAAACCCATTCATCTGTTCTTGTGACCTGCTGTGGTTTGCACAATGGTACGCTTCAAACCCTCGGTTGTTTGGCTCCAACACTGACTACACATGTGACAACCTCCCTGGGGTGACTGTGGCAAACTACAGCCTGACTGTGCAACCTTGTCTACTGAGTCACGCCATGAACGTTGCCATCATCGTCACGTGCAGCGTCCTGATCGTCACTCTCACCACCCTCATCCTCCTAGCTCACTTTCACTGGCACATCCGTCTGGCTCTCTACGAGGCCTTCATGGGCCGCGGTGACGTCAGGAAGTTGAGACTGTTGGCTGACCACTTTGACTACGACGTCTTCGTGTCCTACGCCAAAGAAGACCTTCCCTGGGTCTATGGGAAACTCATGCCAGAGCTGGAGGGCCGCCTGGGGCTGAGGCTGTGTGTCCACGAGAGAGACTTCATCCCCGGCAACAACATCGTGGACAACATCGTGGAGTGTGTGCAGAGCAGCAAGAAGATCCTGATGGTCTTCTCCAAGGACTTTGTGCGCAGCCAGTGGTGTCAGTTCGAGCTGACATACAGTATGAATCACGTGATGGATTATGACGACGCACTGATCATCGTGTGTATGGATGACGTAGTGTCACATGACATGACGGCGGTCATGATGGCAGCGCTGAGGACCACGACCTATATCCAGTGGGAGGAGCTTGAGGACGTTGATTGTGTCTCAGTGGGGACGTCTTCACCTCGCTCTGCACGAGATCGTTGGACATCCTGGTGCGTCGTGCTGCAGACGTGCATGTGAATTTGTGTGTGGCTACGTGTGAATTGGTCGTGTTACAATGTCACGTGTGTGTTTCTTTGTGCAAACGCCATTTAATAATGTCTCCTTACAATATCTGAATCAGGCTTTTTAACCGAGGATAGGGCTTTTGTGTTTTAGTTAAATGGGTGTCAAATACAAGAACTGTAGCAAGCCCAGACTTTTTTCTTTTGTGGAGTATAATTTGCATATATTGTAGGGGAAGGGAGGGCAAGTCGACCCCCTCGGGTATGTCGTCCCCCCTCGATATTGAGAACATAACACTGCAGGGGTGATTATCATCGATTTCATAAGCCAGAGTTACCCAACCTGAATCAGTTGAAGAAGAAAAAAATGTCGAAAAAAACGGGCCCAGCAAAGCGGTAAGTCTTTGTCAATTTTGATGGTTTCCACTCTAAAATTGTTGCACGAAAAAAAAAACCCACAGTCAGTGCATGGGAGCCGCTGATTCGTAAAATGCACCAGATCTGCAAAAAAGCGTTGGCTTTCATAACAACTAGTCGAAAGTTATAGATCTCAGGCTATCCCAGGAACAATGGTAAATAGCAATGTTCAGCGAGTGCCATGATCGGGTAATTCGTCCCCCCCTTTGTCGTGTAACTCGACCCGGGTCACAATACCCGACTATGGGTCCATATCACTCTCTCGTCTGTGTAGACTCTTTCATCTCCAAGAAATAGTGTCAGATGAAGAACCCGTAAAAGTTCGTTATTGACATATTGAAATTACGTCACAAAATGACGCAATAATGGTTTGCAGAGACTATAAACAAATGTGAGCATCGAGAATCTAAGCTAGTAGATTTTTTTTGGCGCGAGATGATGCATAATTTTTGCGATTTCACCAAAATAAATAAAACAAAATAACATATATGTATAACGTGAACAGCTCAGATCATGGGTCAATAAAGTGTTACACAGATGGTCAAAATTAAAGTACAAGATATTGCACTGGAAGTGGTACTACACTGTTGCTTGGTGTCTGTGTGAAGCTACAAGGTGAAAATAGAAATAGAAAAACACGATTCTTGACTTTGATGGGCTTTTTTCTGCTCGTAAGCACACATTCTTCTGCTCATCACAGCATGCCCCATTATTGAGTTAAAAACACCAATTAAATTTGTTTTGAATAAAACTCACAATTTTACAATAAGAATTTAGAGACCTGAATCAATTAGGTATATCATACTTAGTTTGACTTTTGCAAAACTAAGTAATTACACATTTAATTGAATCAGTCAGACAGACGGAGACATAGAGAGACCGACAAAGGGCAAACACAAATCTGAGAAAGAAACCCCTTTAAAAATGTTACCATGTTTGAAATGAAACATCGCAAGGTGAAGCCATAAATCATCACCTTTCAGTATGACGTCATGAGCGTGTTCCACACTTGAAATGACGTGCTTTTATCATGTTGTCAGCTGCACGGAGCTTGGAAGTATAATTTTCATTCAACGATCCGAGTTTGTTAAGTTTGAGCATATTTTCAACGTCAAACACCATGCAACTATATATATTTGGAATCAGAAAATGATAAGGAATAGATAGAAGTTGTTTTTAAGTGTCTTTTTTCATAAATAAAGATAGTGGTTATTTATCAGTTTTCTTCATTTTAAAGCATAATTATCAATACAAAACAACAAAACTAAATAGTTTTAGATACAGGACGCAACTTACTTGGAAACAAAACCCCATCCCCACTTCCCACCATCTTTCCGTCAATTGAACTGCCACAGAGATTCTTGAACTACTTCATGAACAAAATAAAGACCATTCGAGACAATCTTGATGCTGGATGCTGTTTTCACGGCAAACCTCTCTGTCAGTTTGAACCTGTGACTGAGTCCGATGTGAAGAAAGTGATTTTGAAGTCTGGTACAAAAACCTGTGATCTTGATGTTTTTCCAACACATTTGCTGATTGAATGTTTGGACACAGTGTTACCTCACATTACCTCCGTCATGAATAGTTCAATTCTCTCTGGCACTTTCCCGTCTGTCATGAAACAAGCTCTTGTCAAACCCCTGATAAAGAAATCATCCCTCGACCGCAATGATTTAAAGAACTACAGACCAGTTTCGAACTTGTCGTTTCTTTCAAAGATCTTGGAAAGACTGGTCTTGCTGACTCTTAATGCCCACCTCTCATCAAACAATCTTCTCAGCAGCTTCCAATCGGCTTATAGACCTGCCCACAGCACTGAAACTGCTTTGTTGAAAATTGTGAACGACCTTCTGATGGCTCTCAATAACGGTAAAGTGTCTGTTCTCACGCTTCTCGATTTGTCCGCTGCGTTCGACACCATTGACCACTCAATTATGACAGCCCGCCTTGCGGCAACTTTTGGCATCACAGGTTCTGCACTGTCCTGGTTTGAATCCTATCTCTCGGATAGGATTCAAACAGTCGTGGTAAACGGCATCAGTTCAGAATCCACAGTCCTTCAGTTCGGTGTTCCTCAGGGATCCGTGTTGGGTCCAGTTCTTTTTGTTTTGTACATGAACCCCCTCTTTAACCTCGTCAAACAGTATCCTATCGATCACCACGCCTTTGCAGACGACAACCAGTTGTACAAAGACAGTGAGATTGATCAAATTGATACCACTGTGAGTGAAATGGAAGACTGTGTTGTTGCTGTAAAGGCGTGGATGGCGGCTAACAAACTACAGCTAAACGACTCGAAAACTGAATCCATGCTTGTCAGGTCCCAGTACAGATCTTTCCCTGAAAATTCTTTGCCTTCTAGCATTCATGTCGGCGATAGCGACGTCAACTTTGTCTCTTCTGTGACTAATCTTGGCGTTACCTTCGACCACTTCCTCAACCAATTCCCAGCACGTCCAAAACATCCGCACAATTGCGTACAGTAACTTAAGGAAAATCAGCTCTATCCGCCACTATCTTACCCCCCAAGCCGCTCAAACTCTAGCCTGTTCTCTAGTTCTATCCAGAATAGACTATTGCAACAGCCTGTTCTATGGCTGTGATCAAAAACTTGTCGAGTCACTCCAAAAGGTACAAAACTCTGCCGCCAAATTGATATACTGTTCTAAGAAGTTTGATCATGTCACACCACTTCTTCGTTCCCTTCATTGGCTTCTCTGCCAAATTTGAAGATGGCCCTAAATACCTCAAGGAACTGCTCGTCACATATGACAATCCCTCTGACTACGCCGTTATTGTGGTGGGGTCTTTTTTTTCGAGAAGGAGGACAGCCTGTTTTTGTGATTCGCAAAAAAATAAATGTGCAGTAATTGGTTTCACTTATCTGCTTTTTTACATTTAGTCAAGTTTGTAATCGAGATGAGGGTCGTGGTGTCTGTGTCAGTGTGTATGTGTGTGTGTGTGTGTGTGTGTATATAAATCGGTTCCGAGAAAACTACTCGACAGATCTTCATGAAACTTCACATGTGAGTTCCTGGGTATGATATCCCCGGAAGTTTTTTTCTTTTTTTCGATAGATGTCTTTGATGACGTCATATCCGGCAATCAGTGAAACTTGAGGCGGAACTGTCACGGCCTCAATCTTCAACCAAATTGGTTGAAATTTTGGTCAAGTAATCTTCGACGAAGCCCGGACTTTGGTATTGCATTTCAGCTTGGAGGCTTAACAATTAATTAACGAGTTTGCTCATTAAAGTTATCACTAAAAAAAAGATTTTTCACTTACAGATTAAAGAATCATTGCATTGTATTCCTCGTTTTCTCCTGAGTTCAAAAATATATAAATATGTTATGCTTGAAATTAAAGAAAATAGGTCTAGTATAATGTTCGCATGCTTCGCGGAGACGAGCGTGATCAGTCACGGTCTTCGGGGAAATTTAGCCGAGACTATCTAAATGTAGTCTCGGTGATGACTGGTTTTCGGTGTTGATCTTTTAGTTTGATGCCTACAGATTGACTAACTGTTTTTACATTTTATCAAGTTTTGACTAAATGTTTTAACGTAGAGAGGGAATCGAGACGAGGGTCGTGGTGTATGTGTGTGTGTGTGTGTGTGTGTCTGTGTCTGTCTGTCTGTGCGTGTGTGAGTGTGTGTGTGTGTGTGTGTGTGTGTGTGTGTGTGTGTGTGTGTGTGTGTGTGTGTGTGTGTGGGTGTGTGTGTGTGTGTGTGTGTGTGTGTGTGTGTGTGTGTGTGTGTGTGTGTGTGTGTGTGTCTGTCTGTCTGTCTGTCTGTCTGTCTGTGCGTGTGTGTGTGTAGAGCGATTCAGACCAAACTACTGGACCGATCTTTATGAAATTTGACATGAGAGTTCCTGGGAATGATATCCCCGGACATTTTTTTCTTTTTTTCGATAAATACCTTTGATGACGTCATATCCGGCTTTTTGTAAAAGTTGAGGCGGCACTGTCACACCCTCATTTTTCAATCAAATTGATTGAAATTTTGGCCAAGCAATCTTCGACGAAGGCCGGACTTCGGTATTGCATTTCAGCTTGGTCGCTTAAAAATTCATTAATGACTTTGGTCATTAAAAATCTGAAAATTGTAAAAAAACAATTGTTTTTAAAACGATCCAAATTTACGTTCATCTTATTCTTCATCATTTTCTGATTCCAAAAACATATAAATATGTTATATTTGGATTAAAAACAAGCTCTGAAAATTAAAAAAAATAAGAATTATTATTAAAATAAAATTTCCGAAATCGATTTAAAAACAATTTCATCTTATTCCTTGTGGGTTCCTGATTCCAAAAACATATAGATGTGATATGTTTGGATTAAAAACACGCTCAGAAAGTTAAAAAGAATAGAGATAAAGAAAAGCGTGCTATCCTTCTCAGCGCAACTACTACCCCGCTCTTCTCAGTATTTGTGGACTCGTCCCGTGATGTTGATGAACTGACAGAATGCGTAACCGATTATGTGTCTTTTTGTGTGGACAATGTTGTGCCGAAGAAAACAGTGAAGGTGTGCAGCAATACAAAGCCCTGGGTCACGAAAGATATCAAAGATGTGCTGAATAATAATAAGAAAGCTTTTAGAGAAGGGAATTGTAACATGAGGGAGGTTCAGAGGGAGGTCCAGAGTTCGATAAGGAGGGGGAAGGAAGAGTTTAAGAGGAAGGTAGAGGGAAATTTCACGGGGAACAACATGAAGAAGGCATGGGAGGGGTTGAATGTCATGAGTGGCTACAAGGGGAAGAAGGGTGGGAGTAAGGAAAAAAGCAACGCTACGCAGTCAGATGCAAATGATCTCAACCAGTTTTATGCACGCTTCGATAAGCATGACTTCAGCGGGGAAAGGAAGGCAATGCGGGACAGGTTGACCAGTGATAGTGGGCTTACGGAAGGAGATTCCCCAATAGTGGTGACGGAAGAAGAGGTGGAGAGGGGGCTGAAGAATGTTAATGCTAGCAAGGCGGGGGGACCAGATGGGATGATGCCCAAAGTTTTAAAACTATGTGCAGAGCAACTTAGTTATATTTTTTCAGTCATTTTTAACATGTCGCTTGGTGCTAGCAGGGTACCGGCCCTATGGAAAACTTCATGCATTGTTCCTGTGCCAAAGAAAAAGACTGTGATAACCATGAATGACCTGAGACCTGTGGCACTTACTTCTGTTTGTATGAAAGTCTTTGAGAGAGTTGTTTTGTTCAAATTGAGTGATTGTGTGAAAGATTTTATTGATCCATGTCAGTTTGCATTCAGGAAAAACAGGAGTGTTGATGATGCTGTGTTGAATGTTTTAAACAAGATCTACTCTCATTTAGAAAAGCCTGGCTCTTATATTCGCTTGATGTTCTTTGATTTTTCCAGCGCTTTTAATACTATACAGCCTCATTTAATGGCGGAGAAGCTTTTTAGCATGAATGTCCCAGCAGCCACCATCCTCTGGGTTATGGACTACCTGACAAACAGGCCACAGTATGTTAGGGTGGGGGGGCAATCAGTTTCAGACACAATCTGCACAAACACAGGGGCACCACAAGGCACAGTACTCTCACCTTTTCTTTTTTCTCTCTACACAGCATATCGTTCACGCGACTTGTTATATCGTTCACGCGACTTGTTATATCGTTCACGCGACTTGTTATATCGTTCACGCGACTTGTTATATCGTTCACGCGACTTGTTATATCGTTCACGCGACTTGTTATATCGTTAACGCGACTTGTTATATCGTTCACGCGACTTGTTTCAGTTTCCTACAGTCCGTTTTGTGTGCATATTTGTTTTCTTTTTTCCACTCAAATGTCAACATTTAGGATGTCAACATTTAGGACGTCAACATTTAGGACGTCAACATTTAGGACGTCAACATTTAGGACGTCAACATTTAGGATGTCAACATTTAGGACGTCAACATTTAGGATGTCAACATTTAGGACGTCAACATTTAGGACGTCAACATTTAGGATGTCAACATTTAGGACGTCAACATTTAGGATGTCAACATTTAGGATGTCAACATTTAGGACGTCAACATTTAGGACGTCAACATTTAGGATGTCAACATTTAGGATGTCAACATTTAGGACGTCAACATTTAGGATGTCAACATTTAGGACGTCAACATTTAGGATGTCAACATTTAGGATGTCAACATTTAGGACGTCAACATTTAGGACGTTAAACCCCGAGTGCTGTATAAAAAAGTTAAGCTTTTCAATTTGTCGATATATTCTTCAGTGTGTGTGTGTGTGTGTGTGTGTGTGTGTGTGTGTGTGTGTGTGTGTGTGTGTGTGTGTGTGTGTGTATGTGTGTGTGTGCGCGCGTGCGTGCGTACGTGCGTGCGTGTGTGTGCGTGTTTGTGTGTGTGTGTGTTTAAGAATAAGAATAAGAATACTTTATTATCTCATAGAGAAATTCAGGCGTGGTACATAACAATAATACAAACAGGACATTGTTTTTATTTAAGACATATAGCACTATATAACAGGGCAGGTTATAAACACACCTCCCACATACCTTTCTGGCCATTCCTTGCATTGTGCTTACGCATTCAGTCATGAACACATCCATGTCTCACTTACACATCGCACACATGGACATTCTTATACGCTCAACTTACCCATTCACACATGGACATTCGACCACGCTCCACTTACACATTCTTATACGCTCCACTTACACATTCACACATGGGCATTCTTATATGCTCCACTTACACATTCCCACATGGACATTCGACTACGCCCACTTACACATTCCCACATGGATATCTTTAAAGCACAGCGCTTACATATTCTCGCACACCTACGCGTATAACGGACTATGGATAAACATCATTGCAAAAGATCATAGCATACATGTTTGCGTGCGTGCGTGCGTGCATGACTGCGTGCGTGCGTGTGTGTACGCGTGTGTGTGTGCTTATGCGAGTCTGTGTGTGTGCGCGTGTGTGTACGTTTGTGTGTGTGTGTGTGTGTGTGTGTATGTGTGTGTGTGTGTGTGTGTGAGTGTGTGTGCGTGTGTGTGTGTGTGTGTGTGGGTTTGTGTGTGTGTGTGTGTGTGTGTGTGTGAGTGTGTGTGCGTGTGTGTGCGTGTATGTGTGTGTGTATGTGTGTGTGTGTGTGTGTGTGTGTGTGTGTGTGTGTGAGTGTGTGTGCGTGTGTGTGTGTGCTTGTTCTTCTGTTGCGCTAGAATTTGCTCTCCATTTAGTTTTGATCATCCGAGTAATTGTAACAGGAGTCTTTGTAATGAGCACTGTGAGGCCCCCCGTATTGCAATGTGGTGGTGTGGTTGTTGCTTGTTTATGGTAGAGCCTCCATGTGACACACACTGGTAGGCTTAAATCAGCTTTAAAGGCATAGAAAGCTGATGAATATACACGCTAATTGCTTTACCCAGAGCTGGAGACAGACTAAATTAAGTTCCCTGCAAAATATTGTGGTCTAGGAGCCCTTAAATGTTGAGATATTTGAATTTTGATTTTGATCTAGATTGTCCTATTTATAGATTTGGTAACACATGTAACGTTGATGCAAGGGAGCTAACACCGAGGCTTTGTTGACATCCTCACTTTTTCAGAGGCTAGAACAAGCTGTAATGCATGTATTATGGTCCGCGCATGGTGACATTTCGTCATTATATGGTCTTATGGTGCGTTTGACATCGATTGTGGGCAAACTACACTTTGTAAACACGGGAGTGCGTTAGTATGCCTTTAAACAAGACTACAGATCTTTCTGGAAATTGACCATTTTCTCAAAAGTTTTGGAAGATATATCCTTGAAACTTCACGCACTTCCAGAGTTTGATTATTACTGGACATGACCCACGTTAGCTTCTCGTCAACTGTCAAGGTCACACAGGGGTCTTGTTCGATTAAAAACAAAAAACAAAAAAAAAACATACACAAAGGAAGAATATCATTTGTCAAACCCATTCAAGGAGAAGTGTCTGAAATATTGAGTTTGATTGTCATTGTTAGATATAAGTGTGAAATTCACTGTTATGAGTCGCAAGGTGTCCAAAGGAAAAACACATCATCATGGGTGTAAACTTCGATCTCATAAATTATGATAATGTTTGGTATGCGTCAAACGCGAAGGATGCCGGGTCTTTTCCCGAGTGCAGGTCCGGACATATCTGATTTAGGGACCAGGGACCACAGACGTTTACAAATGGAGGAATGCCTTTTTTAAATGAAATTCTGAGCCGGGTTTTCCTGGTGAAGGGAAATGACAGACAAGACTTATTCTTCAAGACTATAAGCGTGGATTATCTCCCTTCGAACAAGAAAGTCGCTCTTCGCGGACGCAATGAGCTGGGCTTGCAACTATCCCTGCCTGC